>NC_053027.1:481296530-481445824 GCF_003073215.2 Triticum urartu
GTTCAAAACGTCGTTGAAGTCCCGGTTCTAAGCCGTAAAGCATGGCACACTGAACTATCGAGTAGTCATCAGCTTTGCTCTGCCAGACGTTCACAACATCTGGTGTTGCTCTAGCAGCAGGCCTGGCACCCAGCGGTGCTTCCAGGACGTAATTCTTCTGTGCAGCAATGAGGATAATCCTCAAGTTACGGACCCAGTCCGTGTAATTGCTACCATCATCTTTCAACTTTGCTTTCTCAAGGAACGCATTAAAATTCAACGGAACAACAGCACGGGCCATTTATCTACAATCATACATAAACAAGCTAGATACTATCAGGTACTAAGTTCATGATAAATTTAGGTTCAATTAATCATATTACTTAAAGAACTCCCACTTAGATAGATATCCCTCTAATCCTCTAAGTGATTACGTGATCCAAATCAACTAAACCATGTCCAATCATCACGTGAGATGGAGTAGTATCATTGGTGAACATCACTATGTTGATCATATCTACTATATGATTCACGCTCAACCTTTCGGTCTCCGTGTTCCGAGGCCATATCTGTATATGCTTGGCTCGTCAAGTATAACCTGAGTATTCCGCGTGTGCAACTATTTTGCACCCGTTGTATTTGAACGTAGAGCCTATCACACCCGATCATCACGTGGTGTCTCAGCACGAAGAACTTTCGCAACGGTGCATACTCAGGGAGAACACTTCTTGATAATTAGTGAGAGATCATCTTATAATGCTACCGTCAATCAAAGCAAGATAAGATGCATAAAAGATAAACATCACATGCAATCAATATAAGTGATATGATATGGCCATCATCATCTTGTGCTTGTGATCTCCATCTTCGAAGCACCGTCGTGATCACCATCGTCACCGGCGCGACACCTTGATCTCCATCGTAGCATCGTTGTCGTCTCGCCAGTCTTATGCTTCCACGACTATCGCTACTGCTTAGTAATAAAGTAAAGCATTACAGCGCGATTGCATTGCATACAATAAAGCGACAACCATATGGCTCCTACCACTTGCTGATAACTCGGTTACAAAACATGATCATCTCATACAATAAAATTCAGCATCATGTCTTGACCATATCACATCACAACATGCCCTGCAAAAACAAGTTAGACGTCCTCTACTTTGTTGTTGCAAGTTTTACGTGGCTGCTACGGGCTTAGCAAGAACCGTTCTTACCTACGCATCAAAACCACAACGATAGTTTGTCAAGTTGGTGCTGTTTTAACCTTCGCAAGGACCGGGCGTAGCCACACTCGGTTCAACTAAAGTTGGAGAAACTGTCACCCGCAAGCCACCTATGTGCAAAGCACGTCGGGAGAACCGGTCTCGCGTAAGCGTACGCGTAATGTCGGTCCGGGCCGCTTCGTCCAACAATACCGCCGAACCAAAGTATGACATGCTGGTAAGCAGTATGACTTATATCGCCCACAACTCACTTGTGTTCTACTCGTGCATATAACATCAACATATAAAACCTAGGCTCGGATGCCGCTGTTGGGGAACGTAGTAATTTCAAAAAAATTCCTACGCACACGCAAGATCATGGTGATGCATAGCAACGAGAGGGGAGAGTGTGATCTACGTACCCTTGTAGATCGACAGCGGAAGCGTTAGCACAACGCGGGTGATGTAGTCGTACGTCTTCACGGCCCGACCGATCAAGCACCGAAACTACGGCACCTCCGAGTTCTAGCACACGTTCAGCTCGATGACGATCCTCGGACTCCGATCCAGCAAAGTGTCGGGGAAGAGTTCCGTCAGCACGATGGCGTGGTGACGATCTTGATGTACTACCGTCGCAGGGCTTCTCCTAAGCACCGCTACAATATTATCGAGGATTATGGTGGAAGGGGGCACCGCACATGGCTAAGAATATGATCATGTGGATCAACTTTTGTCAAGAGGTGCCCCCCTGCCCCCGTATATAAAGGAGCAAGGGAGGAGGGGGCCGGCCCTAGGAGGGGGCGCGCCAAGTGTGGAGTCCTACTAGGACTCCCTAGTCCTAGTAGGATTCCACCTCCCATATGGAATAGGAAAAGAGGAAGGGAAAAGGAGAAGGAAGGAAGGGGGCGCCCCCCTTCCCTAGTCCAATTCGGACCAGACCAAGGGGAGGGGTGCGGACACCCTTGAGGCCCTTTTTCTTCTTTCCCGTATGGCCCAATAAGGCCCAATACGTATTCCCGTAACTCTCCGGTACTCCAAAAAATACCCGAATCACTCGGAACCTTTCCGATGTCTGAATATAGTCGTCCAATATATCGATCTTTACGTCTCGACCATTTCGAGACTCTTCGTCATGTCCCCGATCTCATCCGGGACTCCGAACTCCTTCGGTACATCAAAACTCATAAACTCATAATATAACTGTCATTGAAACCTTAAGCGTGCGGACCCTACGGGTTCGAGAACAATGTAGACATGACTGAGACACGTCTCCAGTCAATAACCAATAGCGGAACCTGGATGCTCATATTGGCTCCCACATATTCTACGGAGATCTTTATCGGTCAGACCGCATAACAACATACGTTGTTCCCTCTGTCATCGGTATGTTACTTGCCCGAGATTCGATCGTCGGTATCTTAATAGGCAAGTCTCTTTACTCGTTCCGTAATACATCATCTCACAACTAACTCATTAGTTGCAATGCTTGCAAGGCTTATGTGATGTGCATTACCGAGAGGGCCCAGAGATACCTCTCCGACAATCGGAGTGACAAATCCTAATCTCGAAATACGCCAACCCAACATGTACCTTTGGAGACACCTGTAGAGCTCCTTTATAATCACCCAGTTACCTTGTGACGTTTGGTAGCACACAAAGTATTCCTCCGGCAAACGGGAGTTGCATAATCTCATAGTCATAGGAACATGTATAAGTCATGAAGAAGGCAATAACAACATGCTAAACGATCGGGTGCTAAGCTAATGGAATGGGTCATGTCAATCACATCATTCTCCTAATGATGTGATCCCGTTAATCAAATAACAACTCTTTGTTCATGGTTAGGAAACATAACCATCTTTGATTAACGAGCTAGTCAAGTAGAGGCATACTAGTGACACTCTGTTTGTCTATGTATTCACACATGTATTATGTTTCCGGTTAATACAATTCTAGCATGAATAATAAACATTTATCATGATATAAGGAAATAAATAATAACTTTATTATTGCCTCTAGGGCATATTTCCTTCAGTCTCCCACTTGCACTAGAGTCAATATTCTAGATTACACAGTAATGATTCTAACACCCATGGAGCCTTGGTGCTGATCATGTTTTGCTCGTGGAAGAGGCTTAGTCAACGGGTCTGCAACATTCAGATCCGTATGTATCTTGCAAATCTCTATGTCTCCCACCTGGACTAGATCCCGGATGGAATTGAAGCGTCTCTTGATGTGCTTGGTTCTCTTGTGAAATCTGGATTCCTTTGCCAAGGCAATTGCACCAGTATTGTCACAAAAGATTTTTCATTGGACCCGATGCACTAGGTATGACACCTAGATCGGATATGAACTCCTTCATCCAGACTCCTTCATTTGCTGCTTCCGAAGCAGCTATGTACTCCGCTTCACATGTAGATCCCGCTACAACGCTTTGTTTAGAACTGCACCAACTGACAGCTCCACCGTTTAATGTAAACACGTATCCGGTTTGCGATTTAGAATCGTCCGGATCAGTGTCAAAGCTTGCATCAACGTAACCTTTTACGATGAGCTCTTTGTCACCTCCATATATGAGAAACATATCCTTAGTCCTTTTCAGGTATTTCAGGATGTTCTTGACCGCTGTCCAGTGATCCACTCCTGGATTACTTTGGTACCTCCCTGCTAGACTTATAGCAAGGCACACATCAGGTCTGGTACACAGCATTGCATACATGATAGAGCCTATGGCTGAAGCATAGGGAACATCTTTCATATTCTCTCTATCTTCTGCAGTGGTCGGGCATTGAGTCTTACTCAACTTCACACCTTGTAATACAGGCAAGAACCCTTTCTTTGCTTGATCCATTTTGAACTTCTTCAAAATTTTGTCAAGGTATGTGGTTTGTGAAAGTCCAATTAAGCGTCTTGATATATCTCTATAGATCTTAATGCCTAATATGTAAGCAGCTTCACCGAGGTCTTCCATTGAAAAACTCTTATTCAAGTATCCCTTTATGCTATCCAGAAATTCTATATCATTTCCAATTAGTAATATGTCATCCACATATAATATCAGAAATGCTACAGAGCTTCCACTCACTTTCTTGTAAATACAGGCTTCTCCAAAAGTCTGTATAAAACCAAATGCTTTGATCACACTATCAAAACGTTTATTCCAACTCCGAGAGGCTTGCACCAGTCCATAAATGGATCGCTGGAGCTTGCACACTTTGTTAGCTCCCTTTGGATCGACAAAACCTTCTGGTTGCATCATATACAACTCTTCTTTCAGAAATCCATTCAGGAATGCAGTTTTGACATCCATCTGCCAAATTTCATAATCATAAAATGTGGCAATTGCTAACATGATTCGGACAGACTTAAGCATCGCTACGGGTGAGAAGGTCTCATCGTAGTCAATCCCTTGAACTTGCCGAAAACCTTTTGCGACAAGTCGAGCTTTGTAGACAGTAATATTACCGTCAGCGTCAGTCTTCTTCTTGAAGATCCATTTATTCTCAATTGTTTGCCGATCATCGGGCAAGTCAACCAAAGTCCATACTTTGTTCTCATACATGGATCCCATCTCAGATTTCATGGCTACAAGCCATTTTGTGGAATCTGGGGTCACCATCGCTTCTTCATAGTTTGTTGGTTCATCATGATCTAGTAGCATGACTTCCAGAACAGGATTACCGTACCACTCTGGCGTGGATCTCACTCTGGTTGATCTACGAGGTTCAGTAGTATCTTGTTCTGAAGTTTCATGATCATCATCATTAGCTTCCTCACTAACTGGTGTAGGTGTCACTGAAACAGTTTTCTGTGATGCACTACTTTCCAATAAGGGAGCAGGTACAGTTACCTCGTCAAGTTCTACTTTCCTCCCACTCACTTCTTTCGAGAGAAACTCCTTCTCCAGAAAGTTTCCAAACTTAGCAACAAAAGTCTTGCCTTCGGATCTGTGATAGAAGGTGTATCCAATAGTCTCCTTTGGATATCCTATGAAGACACATTTCTCCGATTTGGGTTCGAGCTTATCAGGTTGAAGCTTTTTCACATAAGCATCGCAGCCCCAAACTTTTCAGAAACGACAACTTTGGTTTCTTGCCAAACCACAGTTCATAAGGCGTCGTCTCAACGGATTTTGATGGTGCCCTATTTAACATGAATGCGGTTGTCTCTAGAGCGTATCCCCAAAACGATAGTGGTAAATCAGTAAGAGACATCATAGATCGCACCATATCTAGTAAAGTACGATTACGACGTTCGGACACACCATTGCGCTGTGGTGTTCCGGGTGGCGTGAGTTGCGAAACTATTCCGCATTGTTTCAAATATACACCAAACTCGTAACTCAAATATTCTCCTCCACGATCAGATCATAGAAACTTTATTTTCTTGTTATGATGATTTTCAACTTCACTCTGAAATTCTTTGAACTTTTCAAACATTTCAGACTTATGTTTCATTAAGTAGATATACCCATATCTGCTTAAGTCATCTGTGAAGGTGAGAAAATAACGATATCCGCCACGAGCCTCAATATTCATCGAGCCACATACATCTGTATGTATGATTTCCAACAAATCTGTTGCTCTCTCCATAGTACCGGAGAACGGTGTTTTAGTCATCTTGCCCATGAGGCACGGTTCGCAAGTACCAAGTGATTCATAATCAAGTGGTTCCAAAAGTCCATCAGTATGGAGTTTCTTCATGCGCTTTACACCGATCTGACCTAAACGGCAGTGCCACAAATAAGTTGCACTATCATTATCAACTCTGCATCTTTTGGCTTCAACACTATGAATATGTGTGTCACTACTATCGAGATTCAATAAAAATAGACCACTCTTTAAGGGTGCATGACCATAAAAGATATTACTCATATAAATAGAACAACCATTATTCTCAGATTTAAATGAATAACCGTCTCGCATCAAACAAGATCCAGATATAATGTTCATGCTTAATGCTGGCACCAAATGACAATTATTTAGGTCTAATATTAATCCCGAAGGTAGATGTAGAGGTAGCGTGCCGACTGCGATCACATCGACTTTGGAACCGTTTCCCACGCGCATCGTCACCTCGTCCTTAGCCAATCTTCGCTTAATCCGTAGTTCCTGTTTCGAGTTGCAAATATTAGCAACAGAACCAGTATCAAATACCCAGGTGCTATTGCGAGCATTAGTAAGGTACACATCAATAACATGTATATCACATATACCTTTGTTCACCTTGCCATCCTTCTTATCCGCCAAATACTTGGGGCAGTTCCGCTTCCAGTGACCAGTCTGCTTGCAGTAGAAGCACTCAGTTTCAGGCTTAGGTCCAGGTTTGGGTTTCTTCTCTTGAGTAGCAACTTGCTTGCCGTTCTTCTTGAAGTTCCCCTTCTTCTTCCCTTTGCCCTTTTTCTTGAAACTAGTGGTCTTGTTGACCATCAACACTTGATGCTCCTTCTTGATTTCTACCTCCGCAGCTTTCAGCATTGCGAAGAGCTCGGGAATAGTCTTATTCATTCCTTGCATATTATAGTTCATCACGAAGCTCTTGTAGCTTGGTGGCAGTGATTGGAGAATTCTGTCAATGACGCAATCATCTGGAAGATTAACTCCCAATTGAATCAAGTGATTATTATACCCAGACATTTTGAGTATATGCTCACTGACAGAACTGTTCTCCTCCATCTTGCAGCTATAGAATTTATTGGAGACTTCATATCTCTCAATCCGGGCATTTGCTTGAAATATTAACTTCAACTCCTGGAACATCTCATATGCTCCATGACGTTCAAAACATCGTTGAAGTCCCGATTCTAAGCCGTAAAGCATGGCACACTGAACTATCGAGTAGTCATCAGCTTTGCTCTGCCAGACGTTCATAACATCTGGTGTTGCTCCAGCAGCAGGCCTGGCACCCAGCGGTGCTTCCAAGATGTAATTCTTCTGTGCAACAATGAGGATAATCCTCAAGTTACGGAACCAGTCCGTGTAATTGCTACCATCATCTTTCAACATAGTTTTTCTCTAGGAACATGATGTCTACTACACAACCTTCTTCTTGTAGACGTTGTTGGGCCTCCAAGTGCAGAGGTTTGTAGGACAGTAGCAAATTTCCCTCAAGTGGATGACCTAAGGTTTATCAATCCGTGGGACGTGTAGGATGAAGATGGTCTCTCTCAAGCAACCATACAACCAAATAACAAAGAGTCTCTTGTGTCCCCAACACACCCAATACAATGGTAAATTGTATAGGTGCACTAGTTCGGCAAAGAGATGGTGATACAAGTGCAATATGGATGGTAGATATAGGTTTTTGTAATCTGAAAATATAAAAACAGCAAGGTAACTAATGATAAAAGTGAGCACAAACGGTATTGCAATGTATTGAAACAAGGCCTAGGGTTCATACTTTCACTAGTGCAAGTTCTCTCAAAAAATAACATAATTGGATCATATAACTATCCCTCAACATGCAACAAAGAGTCACTCCAAAGTCACTAATAGCGGAGAACAAACGAAGAGATTATGGTAGGGTACGAAACCACCTCAAAGTTATCCTTTCTGATCGATCTATTCAAGAGTCCGTAGTAAAATAACATGAAGCTATTCTTTCCGTTCAATCTATCATAGAGTTCGTACTAGAATAACACCTTAAGACACAAATCAACCAAAACCCTAATGTCACCTAGATACTCCAATGTCACCTCAAGTATCTGTGGGTATGATTATACGATATGCATCACACAATCTCACATTCATCTATTCAACCAACACAAAGAACTTCAAAGAGTGCCCCAAAGTTTCTACCGGAGAGTCAAGACGAAAACGTGTGCCAACCCCTATGCATAAGTTCACTTGGTCATGGAACTCGCAAGTTGATCACCAAAACATACATCAAGTGGATCGCATGATATCCCATTGTCACCACAGATAAGCACGTGCAAGACATACATCAAGTGTTCTCAAATCCTTAAAGACTCAATCCGATAAGACAACTTCAAAGGGAAAACTCAATTCATCACAAGAGAGTAGAGGGGGAGAAACATCATAACATCCAACTATAATAGCAAAGCTCGTGATACATCAAGATCGTATCACCTCAAGAACACGAGAGAGAGAGAGAGATCAAACACATAGCTACTGGTACATACCCTCAACCCCGAGGGAGAACTACTCCCTCCTCCTCATGGAGAGCACCGGGATGATGAAGATGGCCACCGGAGAGGGAATCCCCCTCCGGCAGGGTGCCGGAACGGGTCTAGATTGGTTTTCGGTGGCTACAGAGGCTTCTGGCAGCGGAACTCCTGATCTATTATGCTCCCTGAAGTTTTTAGGGTATATGGACATATATAGGCGAAAGAAGTCGGTCAGGAGGACCACGAGGGGCCCACGAGGGTGGGGGGAGCGCCCAGGGGGGCAGGCGCGCCTCCTTACCTCGTGGCCACCTCGAAGCTTCCTTGACTTCAACTCCAAGTCTCCTGGATCACGTTCATTCCAAAAATCACACTCCCGAAGGTTTCATTCCGTTTGGACTCCGTTTGATATTCCTTTTCTGCAAAACACTGAAACAAGAGAAAAAACAGAAACTGGCACTGGGCTCTGGGTTAATAGGTTAGTCCCAAAAATAATATAAAAGTGTTTAATAAAGCCCATAAACATCCAAAACAGATAATATAATAGCATGGAACAATAAAAAATTATAGATTCGTTGGAGACGTATTAGAACATATCAAAAAAACGGGGAGCTACATCGTGAGCTATATTTTTATTCATCACATGATATGTGTTTTGCTTGGAGTGTATTTTCAATTTTACTTGTTGTTTGAATAAAATCATTGGATCTGAAATCTTGAATGAAAAAGAATCTTCCCATGGCTAGTTAATTATTTGACTACTTAGTGTTCTTCACTTATATCTTTTTGGAGTAGTTTGTCATTTACTCACGTGCTTCACATATATCCTATGAGTAAATGGTTGAATGAATTGAATATCATGAATCTGAATTTATATATGTTTCATATGCTTACAACATGGGGAGTAATGACTTCACACATAATAAGTATAGGTAGTAAACTTATCGGAAGTTAGCAAACACAGAATTGGTCACTTGAACAATTCATGAAAGAATATTGAAGGAAGAGAGATTTCACATATAAATATACTATCTTGGACATCTTGGTCACTTAATGGGTTATGTTTTCCTATATTTGAAACGTTATATTGTCTTGGATCATCCAACATGTTGAGCTTGCCTTTCCCCCTCATGCTAGCCAAATTCTTTGCACCAAGTAAAGATACTACTTGTGCTTCCAAATATCCTTAAACCCGGTTTTGCCATGAGAGTCCACCATATCTACCTATGGATTGAGTAAGGTCCTTCAAGTAAGTTGTCATTGTTGCAAGCAATAAAAATGCTCTCTAAATATGTATGATCTATTAGTGTGGAGAAAATAAGCTTTATACAATCTTGTGATGTGGAAGAAATAAAAGCGACGAACTGCATAATAAAGGTCCATATCACAAGTGGCAATATAAAGTGACGTTCTTTTGCATTAAGATTTTGTGCATCCAACCATAAAAGCGCATGACAACCTCTGCTTCCCTCTATGAAGGGCCTATCTTTTACTTCTATCTTCTACCCTTATACAAGAGTCATGGTGGTCATCACCTTTTCTTTTTACACTTTTTCTTTTGGCAAGCACTTTGTGTTGGAGCGATCCAGATATATATATCCACTTGGATGTAGGTTTTCATAAATTATTATTGGTGATATTACCCTTGAGGTAAAAGGTTGGGAGGCGAAACTATAAACCCCTATCTTTCTCTGTGGCTGATCAAAACTTTGAACCCATAAATATCACATGAGTGTTAGCAATTGTGAAAGATTAAATGATAGTTGAGTATGTGGAGTTTGCTGAATCAAAGCTCTTACATAGACCCTTCCCGAAAATAAGATGAATTGCAATTGTTTGCTGACTAAGAGCATGGTTTGTTAGTTTTCAAAAAAGTTTATGATCTATACTTTAACATGTGAATAGCTTGTTACTTGATCATGAGAAGTTTTATGAGTTGAGCTACTGTTATGATATATAATGATGCTAGAAAAAGTGATTGGAACTATCATTGATCAAATTTATGCACTTGCTAGCATTCACACTTCATAAATTATTTCTTTTATCATTTACCTACTCGAGGACGAGCAGGAATTAAGCTTGGGGATGCTGATATGTCTCCAACGTATCTATAATTTATGAAGTATTCATGCCATGTTTACAATAGTTTTATATGATTTTGGTATGATTTGATTAGAACTAACCCGGACTGACGTTGTTTTCAACAGAACTACCATGGTGTTGTTTTTGTGTAGAAATAAAATTTCTCGGAATGCGATGAAAATCAACGGAGATTTTTTTTGAAAAATATAAAAAATACTGGAACAAAAATGTACCGGAGGGGAGTCCCGTGGGCCCCATGAGGGTGGGGGCGCGCCCATCCCCCTGGGCGCGCCCCTGTGCCTCGTGGACTTCCCGTGGGGCCTCCTGACTTGTTCTCAACGCCAACCTCTCCTATAAATGCCCAAACCTCTAGAAAATAACCTAGATCGGAAGTTCCGCAGCCGCAAGCCTCTGTAGCCACGAGAAATCAATGTAGGCCCTCTCTGGCACCCTGCCGGAGGGGGCCATCATCACCGGAGGCTATGGAGGAGGATCCCGGAGGGGTCATCATCACCATGAAGGCCAAGGACCAGAGGGAGAACCTCTCCCCATCCAGGGGAGGCCATGGAGGTGGAAGCACAAGGGGGAGAACCTCTCCTCCTCTCTCTCGGTGGCACCGGAGTGCCATCGAGAGGGGAATCATCGCCGCGGTGATCGTCTTCATCAACATCACCATCCTCATCTCTTTTACGCGGTCCACTCTCCCGCACCCTGATACATCTCCAACGTATCTATAATTTTTTGATTGCTCCATGGTATTATATTATCTGTTTTGGATGTTAATGGGATTTATTTTACACTTTTATATCATTTTTGGGACTAACCTATTAACTAGAGGCCCAACCCAAATTGTTGTTTTTTTCCTATTTCAGTGTTTCGTAGAAAAGGAATATCAAACGAAGTCCAAACGGAATGAAACCTTCGGGAACGTGATTTTCTCAACAAACGTGATCCAGGAGACTTCGAGTGGGCGTTAAGAAACAATCGAGGAGGCCTACCCCCCTGGGCGCGCCCTCCACCCTCATGGGCCCCTCGTTGCTCCACCGACCTACTTCTTCCTCCTATATATATCCACGTACCCCGCAAACATCCAGGAGCACCATGAAAACCTAATTCCACCGCCGCAACCTTCTGTACCCGAGAGATCCCATCTTGGGGCCTTTTCCAGAGCTCCACCGGAGGGGGCATTGATCATGGAGGGCCTCTACATCAACTCCATGGACTCTCCGGTGATGTGTGAGTAGTTTACCTCAGACCTTCGGGTCCATAGTTATTAGCTAGATGGCTTCTTCTCTCTCTTTGGATCTCAATACAAAGTTCTCCTCGATCTTCTTGGAGATCTATTTGATGTGATCTTCTTTTGCGGTGTGTTTGTCGAGATCCGATGAATTGTGGGTTTATGATCAAGTTTATCTATGAACAATATTTGAATCTCCTCTGAATTCTTTTAAGTATGATTGGTTATCTTTGCAAGTCTCTTCGAATTATCAGTTTGGTTTGGCCTACTAGATTGATCTTTCTTGCAATGGGAGAAGTGCTTAGCTTTGGGTTCAATCTTGCGGTGTCCTTTCCCAGTGACAGCAGGGGTAGCAAGGCACGTATTGTATTGTTGCCATCGAGGATAAAAAGATGGGGTTTATATCATATTGCATGAGTTTATCCCTCTACATTATGTCATCTTACTTAAAGCATTACTCTGTTCTTATGAACTTAATACTCTAGATGCATGCTGGATAGCGGTCGATGTGTGGAGTAATAGTAGTAGATGCAGAATCATTTTGGTCTACTTGTCACAGACGTGATGCCTATATAAATGATCATACATAGATATTCTCATAACTATGCTCAATTATATCAATTGCTCGACAGTAATTCGTTCACCCACCGTAATACTTATGCTCTTGAGAGAAGCCACTAGTGAAACCTATGGCCCCCGGGTCTATCTTCTATCATATCAATCTTCCAACACTTAGCTATTTCTATTGCCATTTATTTTACTTTGCATCTTTATTTCTCTTTATCATAAAAATACCAAAGTATTATCTTATCATATCTATCAGATCTCACTCTCATAAGTGACCGTGAAGGGATTGATTACCCCTTTATCGCGTTGGTTGCGAGGTTCTTATTTGTTTGTGTAGGTGCGTGGGACTCGAGCGTGATCTCCTACTGGATTGATACCTTGGTTCTCAAAAATTGAGGGAAATACTTATGCTACTTTACTGCATCACCCTTTCCTCTTCAAGGGAAAACCAACGCAGTGCTCAAGAGGTAGCAAGAAGGATTTCTGGCTCCGTTGCCGGGGAGATTCGCGCCAAGTCAAGTCAAGATTTGACTCCCGACAATGAGCCATTTCTGGCGCTGTTGCCGGGGAGTCTACGCACAAGTCAAGACATACCAAGTACCCATCACAAACTATTATCCCTCGCATTACATTATTTGCCATTTGCCTCTCGTTTTCCTCTCCCCCACTTCACCCTTGCCATTTTATTCACCCTCTCTTTTTCCATTCGCCTCTTTTTTGCTTGCTTTTTGTTTGCTCGTGTGTTGGATTGCTTGCTTGTCACGATGGCTCAAGACAATACTAAATTGTGTGACTTTGCCAATACAAAGAACAATGATTTTCTTAGCACTTCGATCGCTCCTCTTACCGATGCTGAATCTTGTGAAATTAATGCTGCTTTTTTGAATCTTGTCATGAAATATCAATTCGCCGGCCTTCCTAGTGAAGATGCCCCTACCCATCTAAATAGCTTTGTTGATTTGTGTGATATGCAAAAGAAGAAAGATGTGGACAATGATATTGTTAAATTGAAGCTATTTCCTTTTTCCCTTAGAGATCGTGCTAAATCTTGGTTTTCGTCTTTGCCTAAAAATAGTATTGATTCATGGAATAAGTGCAAAGATGCTTTTATCTCTAATTATTTTCCTCCCGCTAAAACCATCTCTCTTAGAAACGATATTATGAATTTTAATAAACTTGATCATGAACATGTTGCACAAGCTTGGGAGAGGATGAAATTAATGATACGTAATTTCCCTACACATGGTTTGAATCTTTGGATGATTATACAAAATGTTTATGCCGGATTGAATTTTGCTTCTAGAAATCTTTTAGATTCGGCCGTGGGAGGCACTTTTATGGAAATCACTTTAGGATAAGCTACTAAGCTCCTAGATAATATTATGGTTAATTATTCTCAATGGCACACCGAAAGATCTACTAATAAAAAAGTGCATGTGATAGAAGAAATTAATGTTTTGAGTGGAAAGATGGATGAACTTATGAAATTGTTTGCTAATAAGAGTGTTTCCTCTGATCCTAATGATGTGCCTTTGTCTACCTTGATTGAGAATAATAATGAATCTATGGATGTGAATTTTGTTGGTAGGAATAATTTTGGTAACAGCGCGTATAGAGGAAACTTTAATCCTAGGCCGTTCCCTAGTAATTTCCCTAATAATTATTGTAATTCCTACAACAATTCTTATGGAAATTTTAATAATATGCCCTCTGAATTTGAGACTAGTGTTAAGGAGTTTATGAATTCGCAAAAGAATTTCAATGCTTTGCTTGAAGAAAAATTGCTTAAGGTTGATGAATTGGCTAGGAACGTTGATAGAATTTCTCTTGATGTTGGTTCTTTGAAACTTATATCTATTCCACCTAATCATGATATCAATGAGTCTCTCAAATCCATGAGAATTTCCATTGATGAGTGCAAAGAAAGAACCGCTAGGATGCGTGCTAAGAAAGATTGCTTTGTGAAAGCGTGTTCTTCTAGTTTCTATGAAAATAAAGATGAAGATCTAAAAGTTATTGATGTGTCTCCTATTAAATCTTTGTTTTGCAGTATGAATCTTGATAATGATGGGATTGAAGATGATCCACCTTTACCTAGAAGGCGTTCCAAAAATTTGGAGTTTTTAGATCTTCATGAAAAAATTGGTAAAAGTGGGATTGAAGAGGTCAAAACTTTAGATATCAGTGAACCCACTATTTTGGATTTCAAGGAATTTAATTATGATAATTTCTCTTTGATAGATTGTATTTCCTTGTTGCAATCCGTGCTAAATTCTCCTCATGCTTATAGTCAAAATAAAGCTTTTACTAAACATATCGTTGATGCTTTGATGCAATCTTATGAAGAAAAACTTGAGTTGAAAGTTTCTATCCCTAGAAAACTTTATGATTAGTGGGAAACTACTATTAAAATTAAAATTAAAGATCATGAATGCTATGCTTTGTGTGATTTGGGTGCTAGTGTTTCCACGATTCCGAAAACTTTATGTGATTTTCTAGGACTCCATGAATTTGATGATTGTTCTTTAAACTTGCACCTTGCGGATTCCACTATTAAGAAACATATGGGAAGAATTAATGTTGTTCTTATTGTTGCAAATAGGAACTATGTGCCCGTATATTTCGTTGTTCTTGACATAGATTGCAATCCTTCATGTCCTATTATTCTTGGTAGACCTTTCCTTAGAACGATTGGTGCAATTATTGATATGAAGGAAGGGAATATTAGGTTCCAATTTCTGTTAAGGAAAGGCATGGAACACTTCCCTAGAAAGAAAATTAAATTACCATATGAATCTATTATGAGAGCCACTTATGGATTGCCTACCAAAGATGGCAATACCTAGATCTATCCTTGCTTTTATCAATAAGTGTTCATCCCAATCTTTTTGATATCATTAAGGAACCGTTTGCTACAAATGATTTTCTTGATTTTGTGCCTAGGAGTTTGATAATTAATAAAAATAAATAAACTCCTAAGAGTTATAGGTGTCTCATTGAAGAATTACCTACCCAAGATGGCAATACCTAGATCTATCTTCACTTTTATGCCTAGCTAGGGGCGTTAAACGATAGCGCTTGTTGGGAGGCAACCCAATTTTATTTTTATTCCTTGCCTTTTTCTCCTGTTTAGTGATAAATAATTTATCTAGAATTTGTTGTGGTTGTGTTTTTTGTGTTTAATTAGTGTTTGTGCCAAGTAGAACCGTTGGGAAGACTTGGGGAAAGTCTTTTTGATCTTGCTGTAAAAAACAGAAACTTTAGCGCTCACGAGAATCGCTGCCATTTTTATTTGGAAGGTGATATTTAGTTAATTATTTTTGAAGATGATTAATAGATACATTACTCACTTCCATAAATTTATTTTAGAATTTTTGGGGTTCGAGAAGTTGCGTTAGCTACAGATTACTACAGACTGTTCTGTTTTTGACAGATTCTGTTTTTCGTGTGTTGTTTGCTTATTTTGATGAATCTATGGCTAGTAAAAGAGTTTATAAACCATAGAGAAGTTGGAATACAGTAGGTTTAACACCAATATAAATAAAGAATGATTTCAATACATTACCTTGAAGTGGTGTTTTGTTTTTCTTTCGCTAACGGAGCTCATGAGATTTTCTGTTGCGTTTTGTGTTGTGAAGTTTTCAAGTTTTTGGTAAAGATTTGATGGATTATGGAACAAGGAGTGGCAAGAGCTTAATCTTGAGGATGCCCATGTCACCCCAAGGTAATCTAAGGACACCAAAAATCCAAAGCTCGGGGATGCCCCGGAAGGCATCTCCTCTTTCGTCTTCGTCCATCGGTAACTTTACTTGGAGCTATATTTTTATTCACCACTTGATATGTGTTTTGCTTGGAGCGTCTTGTATGATTTGAGTCTTTGCTTTTTAGTTTACCACAATCATCCTTGCTGTACAAACCTTTTGAGAGATACACACATGATTTGAAATTTATTAGAATACTCTATGTGCTTCACTTATATCTTTTGAGCTATATAGTTTTTGCTCTAGTGCTTCACTTATATCTTTTAGAGCACGATGGTGGATTTGTTTTATAGAAACTATTGTTCTCTCATGCTTCACTTATATTATTTTGAGAGTCCTTTAGAACAACATGGAAACTATTGTCCTTTCATAATATAAGTGAAGCATGAGAGAACAATAGTTTCTATAAAACAAATCCACCATCGTGCTCTAAAAGATATAAGTGAAGCACTAGAGCAAAAACTATATAGCTCAAAAGATATAAGTGAAGCACATAGAGTATTCTAATAAATTTCAAATCATGTGAGTCTCTCTCAAAAGGTGTGTACATCAAGTATGATTGTGGTAAACTAAAAAGCAAAGACTCAAATCATACAAGACGATCCAAGCAAAACACATATCATGTGGTGAATAAAAATATAGCTCCAAGTAAAGTTACCGATAGACGAAGACGAAAGAGGGGATGCCTTCCGGGGCATCCCCAGGCTTAGGCTTTTTGGTGTTCTTGAATTTTACCTTGGGGTGCCATGGGCATCCCCAAGCTTAGGCTCTTTCCACTCTTTGTTCCATAATCCATCAAATTTTTACCCAAAACTTGAAAACTTCACAACACAAAACTCAAGATAGAAAATCTCGTGAGCTCCGTTAGTGAAAGAAAACAAAACACCACTTAAAGGTACTGTAATGAACTCATTCTTTATTTATATTTGTGTTAAACCTACTGTATTCCAACTTCTCTATGGTTTATAAACTCTTTTACTAGCCATAGATTCATCAAAATAAGCAAACAACACACGAAAAACAGAATCTGTCAAAAACAGAACAGTCTGTAGTAATCTGTAGCTAACGCAACTTCTGGAACCCCAAAAATTCTAAAATAAATTTCTGGACGTGAGTAATGTATCTATTAATCATCTTCAAAAATAATTAACTAAATATCACCTTCCAAATAAAAATGGCAGCGATTCTCGTGAGCGCTAAAGTTTCTGTTTTTTACAGCAAGATCAAAAAGACTTTCCCCAAGTCTTCCCAACGGTTCTACTTGGCACAAACACTAATTAAACACAAAAAACACAACCACAACAAAGGATAGATAAATTATTTATTACTAAACAGGATCAAAAGGCAAGGAATAAAAATAAAATTGGGTTGCCTCCCAACAAGCGCTATCGTTTAACGCCCCTAGCTAGGCATAAAAGCGAAGATAGATCTAGGTATTGCCATCTTGGGTAGGTAATTCTTCAATGAGACACCTATAACTCTTAGGAGTTTCTTTATTTTTATTAATTATCAAACTCCTAGACACAAAATCAAGAAAATCATTTTTAGCAAATGGTTCCTTAATGATATCAAAAAGATTGGGATGAACACTTATTGATTTTAAATCAGCAGTTTCCTTACTAGAGGATTCACCCTTATTTTTAGGAACACAAACAAGCTTCGCAATTTTAGTGGGAGGATATGGACTATTTTTAACGGAAGAAAAAGTGGACCCCAAGTTGGTGATAATTCCCTCAAGTTTATCGATTCTAGTAGAATCTTGATCTATTCTTTCATTAACTATGGGTTCTTTTTCCTTAAAAAAATTTAGAGTAACTCCCACCTTAGATCCGCATTGGGTAATTTGGTTATGGATCTTTCTATCCAAATTTTCAATCAAATCTACGGTGGCAACTTTATTTTCAATAATTTCAAGCCGTTGCATCACATGTTCCAAAGTTAAAATAGTTCCATTAACCAAAAGAGGTGGTGGGCCAAACAAATCTATCATAGCATTATAAGAATCAAAAGTATGGCTACCCAAGAAATTTCCTCCGGTAATGGTATCAAGAATATATCTATTCCAAGGAGTGATGCCTACATAAAAATTGCGAAGAAGAATGGAAGTAGATTGCTTCCTAGTAGATCTATTTTGAGCATTGCAAATTCTATAACAAGCATCTTTTAGATTTTCTTCCTCCCTTTGTTTAAAATTAAGAACTTCATTCTCAGGAGACAACGGAGAAGATAGAGGACTAGCCATACGACAAGGCAAGCGATCCAACACACAAGCAAACAAGAAATGGGCAAAAGAGGCAAATAGGGAAAGAGAAGGGGAACAGAGAGAGAGGGCGAATAAAACGGCAAAGGTGAAGTGGGGGGGAGAGGAAAACGAGAGGCAAATGGCAAATAATGTAATGCAAGGGATAAGATTTTGTGATGGGTACTTGGTATGTCTTGACTTGGCAACGGCACCTGAAATGACTCGTTCTTGGGAGTCAAATCTTGACTTGACTTGGCGCGAATCTCCCCGGCAACGGCGCCAGAAATCCTTCTTGCTACCTCTTGAGCACTACGTTGGTTTTCCCTTGAAGAGGAAAGGGTGATGCAGCAAAGTAGCGTAAGTATTTCCCTCAGTTTTTGAGAACCAAGGTATCAATCCAGTAGGAGATCACGCTCAAGTCCCACGCACCTACACAAACAAATAAGAACCTCGCAACCAACGCGATAAAGGGGTTGTCAAGCCCTTCACGGTCACTTACGAGAGTGAGATCTGATAGATATGATAAGATAATATTTTTGGTATTTTTAAGATAAAGAGAAATAAAGATGCAAAGTAAAATAAACGGCAAAGGAAATAACTAAGCGTTGGAAGATTAATATGATGGAAGATAGACCCGGGGGCCATAGGTTTCACTAGTGGCTTCTCTCAAGAGCATAAGTATTACGGTGGGTAAATGAATTACCGTCGAGCAATTGATAGAATTGAGCATAGTTATGAGAATATCTAGGTATGATCATATATATAGGCATCACGTCCGAGAAAAATAGACCGAAACGATTCTGCATCTACTACTATTACTCCACACATCGACCGCCATCCAGCATGCATCTAGAGTATTAAGTTCATAAGAACAGAGTAATGCTTTAAGGAAGATGACATGATGTAGAGGGATAAACTCATGCAATATGATATAAACCCCATCTTTTTATCCTCGATGGCAACAATACAATACGTGTTGGTTCCCTTTCTGTCACTGGTATCGAGCACCGCAAGATTGAACCCAAAGCTAAGCACTTCTCCCATTGCAAGAAAGATCAATCTAGTATGCCAAACCAAACTGATAATTCGAAGAGACTTGCATAGATAAACCAATCATACATAAAATAATTCATAGGAGAATCAAATATTGTTCATAGATAATCTGGATCATAAACCCACAATTCATCGGATCTCGACAAACACACCGCAAAAGAAGATTACATCAAATAGATCTCCAAGAAGATCGAGGAGAACTTTGTATTGAGATCCAAAGAGAGAGAAGAAGCCATCTAGCTAATAACTATGGACCCGTAGGTCTGAAGTAAACTACTCACACATCACCGGAGAGGCCATGGAGTTGATGTAGAGGCCCTCCGTGATCAATGCCCCCTCCGGTGGAGCTCCAGAAAAGGCCCTGAGATGGGATCTCTCGAGTACAGAAGGTTGCGGCGGTGGAATTAGGTCTTCGTGGTGCTCCTGGATGTTTGGGGGGTACGTGGATATATATATATAGGAGGAAGAAGTAGGTCGGTGGAGGAACGGAGGGCCCACGAGGGTGGAGGGCGCGCCCAGGGGGGTAGGCGCGCCCCCTGCCTCGTGCCGTCCTCCATTGTTTCTTGACGCACACTCCAAGTCTCCTGGATCATGTTTGTTGAGAAAATCACGTTCCCGAAGGTTTCATTCCGTTTGAACTCCGTTTGATATTCCTTTTCTTTGAAACCCTAAAATAGGGAAAAAACAGCAATTTGGGCTGGGCCTCCAGTTAGTAAGTTAGTGCCAAAAATGATATAAAGGTGTAAAATAAAGCCCATTGACATCCAAAATAGATAATATAATAGCATGGAGCAATCAAAAATTATAGATACGTGCTACGTCTTGAGCTTGCATTGGTTTTCCCCGAAGAGGAAGGGATGATGCAGCAGAGTAGCGTAAGTATTTCCCTCAGTTTTTGAGAACCAAGGTATCAATCTAGCAGGAGCCCACGCTCAAGTCCCTCATACCTGCACAAAGCGATAGCTACTCGCAACCAACGCGATTAGGGGTTGTCAATCCCTTCACGGTCACTTACGAGAGTGAGATCTGATAGATATAATATTTTTTGGTATTTTTGGTATAAAGATGCAAAGTAAAAAGTAAAAGCAAAGTAAAAAAGCAAAGCAAGATTAAAGTGATGGAGATTGATATGATGAGAATAGACCCGGGGCCATAGGTTTCACTAGTGACTTCTCTCAAGAGCATAAGTATTCTACGGTGGGTGAACAAATTACTGTTGAGCAATTGACAGAATTGAGCATAGTTATGAGAATATCTAGGCATGATCATGTATATAGGCATCACGTCCGTGACAAGTAGATCGAAACGCCCCTAGGGGGGCGCCCCCACCCTCGTGACCGCCTCTTTTGTTCCTTGGAGCAGGGTCCAAGTCTCCTGGATCACGTTCGGTGAGAAAATCACGTTCCCGAAGATTTTATTCCGTTTGGACTCCGTTTGATATTCCGTTTCTTCGAAACACTGAAATAGGCAAAAAACAACAATTCTGGGCTAGGCCTCCGGTTAATAGGTTAGTCCCAAAAATAATATAAACGTGGAAAATAAAGCCCAATATAGTCCAAAACAGTAGATAATATAGCGTGGAGCAATCAAAAATTATAGATACGTTGGAGACGTATCAGGCATCCCCAAGCTTAATTCCTGCTCGTCCTCGAGTAGGTAAATGATAAAAAGAGAATTTTTGATGCAGAGTGCTACTTGGCATAATTTCAATGCAAATCTTCTTAATTATGGTATGAATATTCATATTAGAAAGATTCAAGACAAAAGTTTATATTGACATAAAAATAATAATACTTCAAGCATACTAACAAAGCAATTATGTCTTCTCAAAATAACATGGCCAAAGAAAGTTATCCCTACAAAATCATATAGTATGGCTATGCTCCATCTTCACCACACAAAGTATTTAAATCATGCACAACCCCGATGACAAGCCAAGCAATTGTCTCATACTCTAACTTTTTCAAAACTTTTTCAATCTTCACGCAATACATGAGCGTGAGCCGTGGATATAGCACTATAGGTGGAATAGAATGGTGGTTGTGGAGAAGACAAAAAAGAGGGGAAGATAGTCTCACATCAACTAGGCGTATCAATGGGCTATGGAGATGCCCATCAATAGATATCAATGTGAGTGAGTAACGGATGCACTAGAGCTATAAATGTATGAAAGCTCAACAAAAGAAACTAGTGGGTGTTTATCCAACTTTCTTTCTCACGAAGACCTAGGGCAATTTTTGAGGAAGCCCATCATTGGAATATACAAGCCAAGTTCTATAATGTAAAATTCCCACTAGTATATGAAAGTGACAACATATGAGACTCTCTATATGAAGAACATGGTGCTACTTTGAAGCACAATATATGAGACTTGCTATATCATGGTGCTACTTTGAAGCACAAGTGTGGAAAAAAGGATAGTAGCATTGCCCCTTTTTTATTTATTTTCTTTTTTTGGACCTTCTTTTTTTTCTTTGGCCTTTCTCTACTTTTTTATTGGGACAATGCTCTATTGAATGATGATCATCACACTTTTATTTATTTACAACTCAATGATTACAACTCGATTCTAAAAAAAAGTATGACTCTATATGGATGCCTCCGGTGGTGTACCGGGATATGCAATGAATCAAGAGTGACAAGTATGAAGAAATTATGAACGGTGGCTTTGCCACAAATACTATGTCAACTACATGATCATGCTAAGCAATATGACAATGATGAATGTGTCATGATGAACTACATGGTGGAAAGTTGCATGGCAATATATCTCGGAATGGCTATGGAAATGCCATAATAGGTAGGTATGGTGGCTATTTTGATGAAGGTATATGGTAGGTGTATGATACCGGCGAAAGGTGCGCGGTATTAGAGAGGCTAGCAAAGGTGGAAGGGTGAGAGTGCGTATAATCCATGGACTCAACATTAGTCATAAAGAACTCAGATACTTATTGCAAAAATCTAGAAGTTATCAAAGCAAAGTATTACGCGCATGCTCCTAGGGGGATAGATTGGTAGGAAAAGACCATCGCTCGTCCCCGACCGCCACTCATTAGGAAGACAATCAATAAATAAATCATGCTCCGACTTCGTCACATAACGGTTCACCATATGTGCATGCTACGGGAATCACAAACTTTAACACAAGTATTCTTTAAATTCACAACTACTCAACTAGCATGACTTTAATATTATCACCTCCATATCTCAAAACAATTATCATGCTTCAATCTTTTCTTAGTATTCAACACACTCAAAAGAAAGTTTCACAAATCTTGAATACCAAGCATATTATTATTAAGCAAATTACCATGCTATTTAAGACTCTCAAAATAATTTAAGTGAAGCATGAGAGATCAATAGTTTCTTTAAAACTAATCCAGCACCATGCTCTAAAAGATCTAAGTGAAGCACACAGAGCAAAATTATAACGCTCAAAAGATATAAGTGAAGCACATAGAGCAAAACTATCTAGCTCAAAAGATATAAGTGAGGCACATAGAGCAAAACTACTTAGCTCAAAAGATATAAATGAAGTACATAGAGTATTCTATCAAATTTTAATTCATGTATGGCTCTCTCAAAAGGTGTGTACAGCAAGGATGATTGTGGCATACTAAGACACAAATACACAAATAATACAAGACGCTCCAAGCAAAACACATATCATGTTGGTGAATAAAAATATAGCTCCAAGTAAATTACTGATGGAAGTGGACGAAAGAGGGGATGCCTTCCGGGGCATCCCCAAGCTTTGACTTCTTGGTGTCCTTGGATTATCTTGGGGGTGCCATGGGCATCCCCAAGCTTAGGATCTTGACACTCCTTGTTCCATTATCCATCAAAAGAATTCACCCAAAACTTGAAAACTTCACAACACAAAACTCAAAATAGAAAACTCGTGAGCTCTGTTAGCGAAAGAAAACAAAAGACCACTTCAAGGTACTGTAATAAACTCATTATTTATTTATATTGGTGTTAAACCTACTGTATTTCAACTTCTCTATGGATTATAAACTATTTTACTAGCAATAGATTCATCAAAATAAGCAAACAACACACGAAAAACAGAATCTGTCAAAAACAGAACAGTCTGTAGTAATCTGTAGCTAGCGCAAGATCTGGAACTCCAAAAATTCTAAAATAAATTTCTGGAAGTGAGGAATTTATATATTAATCATGTGAAAAAATAATTAACTAAATATTACTCTTCAAATAAAAATGACAGCAGTTCTCATGACCGCTAAAATTTCTGTTTTTTACAGCAAGTTCAACAAGACTTTCCCCATGTCTTCCCAACGGTTCTACTTGGCACAAACACTAATTAAACACAAAAAACACAACCAAAACACAGGCTAAATAATTTATTTATTACTAAGCAGGAGAAAAAATCAAGAAATAAAAATAAAATTGGGTTGCCTCCCAACAAGCGCTATCGTTTAACGCCCCTAGCTAGGCATAAAAGCGAGGATAGATCTAGGTATTGCCATCTTTGGTAGGCAATCCATAAGTGGCTCTCATGATGGTTTCATATGGTAGTTTATTTTCTTTCTTGGAAAGTGTTCCATGCCCTTTTTTAATGGAAATTGAAATCTAATATTCCCTTCCTTCATATCAATAATCGCACCAACCGTTCTAAGGAAAGGACTACCAAGAATAATAGGGCAAGAAGGATTGCAATCTATATCAAGAACAATGAAATCTACGGGCACATAATTTGTAACACCCTCGATGCGACTATATCTCCCACGTGTCGAGGCACGACTTAGAGGCATAATCGCATTGAAGGCATACGTCGCAAGTTAGGGAATCTTCACAACATCCCATGTAATATAAATAATAAAGGGGAGATAAAATAGTTGGCTTACACTCGCCATGTCAATCAAGTACATAAATAACATTACATCATCCAAACACTCATGGCCCGACTACGGCGCCAAAAATAAAAGATAACCCAACATGCGACACGGTCCCGATCACCCCCAACTGGGCACCACTACTGATCATCAGGAAAGGAAACATAGTAACGTTGAGAGTCCTCATCGAACTCCCACTTGAGCTCAAGCGCGTCACCTGGAGCGGAATCATCAGGCCCTGCATCTGGTGTAATAGTAATCTGTGAGCCACAGGGACTCAGCAATCTCGCACCCTCGCGATCAAGACTATTTAAGCTTATAGGTAAGGCAAGGTAAAATATGTGGAGCTGCAGCAAGCGACTAGCAAATATGGTGGCTATCCTCGCAAAAGAGAGCGAGAAGAGGAGGCAAAGCGCGAGCGAGAAACTAGAGAGCAACCTGCGCAAACATTACTCCAACACCGTGTCCACTTCCCGGACTCCGCCGAGAAGAGGCCATCACGGTAACACACTCAGTTGATTCATTTTAATTAAGTTAAGGTTCAAGTTATCTACAACCGGACATTAACAAATTCCCATCTGCCCATAACCGCGGGCACGGACTTTCGAAAGTTCAAATCCCTGCAGGGGAGTCCCAACTTAGCCCATGACAAGCTCTCACGGTCAACGAAGGAATAGACCTCCTCCCAAGACGTTCGATCAGACTCGGTATCTCGGTTCTTCAAGACACTTCGACAGGTTAAAACAAGACCAGCAACACCGCCCGAATGTGCCGACAAATCCCGATAGGAGCTGCACATATCTCTTTCTCAGGGCACACTCAGATTGTCCTTAGGTACGGGTAGGCCAGCCCAGAGTTGCCCCTGGTGGCCACCGGCAGTTGACAGGTGGACGAACACTCAGAGGAGCACTGGCCCGGGGGTGTTAAAATAAGATGACCCTTGGGCTCCGGAAACCCAAGGGAAAAAAAGGCTAGGTGGCAAATGGTAAAACCAAGGTTGGGCATTGCTGGAAAAGCTTTAATCAAGGTGAACTATCAAGGGGTTCCCATTATAACCCAATCGCGTAAGGAACGCAAAATCCGGGAACATAACACCGATATGACGGAAACTAGGGCGGCAAGAGTGGAACAAAACACTAGGCGAGAGGCCGAGCCTTCCACCCTTTACCAAGTATATAGATGCATTAAGATAACAAGATAATATAATGATATCCCAACAAGTAAATAAATGTTCCAACAAGGAACGACCTTTAATCTTCACCTGCAACTAGCAACGCTATAAGAGGGGCTGAGCAAAGTGGTAACATAGCCAATCAACGGTTTGCTAGGACATGGTGGGTTAGAGGTTTGACATGGCAATTTTGGGAGGCTTGAAAGCAAGTGGTAGGCATCGTAGCATTGGCATAGCAAAAGAGCGAGCTAACTAGCATAGCAAAAATAGTAGTGATTTTGAGGGTATCATCATCTTGCCTGCACAGTTGCCAGAGTTGACTGGATCCTCGAAAGCAAACTCAACGGGCTCCTCGTTAGCGAACTCGTCTCCCGGCTCTACCCAAACAAGACAAACAAGCAACAAAGGCACAGTCAACCACGTGCAAGGATCAAACGATATGATGCAATGATGATATGCTATGCGGGATGCGATGCGGGATGCAAAATGCAAGATATGACAGGAAATGCAAGAACCTAGCCTCAACTTGGAAATCCAAGTGTGCCACTGGAAAGATGAGATGAACTCACTTGAAAACGATATAAAGAACACCGGAATCGGAGTTACGGTTTGGAAATGGCAAGCGATTCAAAAATGACACCGGGCTGCGATTTACAGCAAGTAACCATCTAAATGCAATGAGATGAACATGCTACAGCACCCAAACATGACAACAAAATACATGGCAGGGGTGCATTCAAGATGCTTAACAAAAGTCTAGCACTGAGCTACGGCCAATTCATCCATTAACAGGTTCAAACAAGCATGGCAAAAATGCATATGGCAAACAGATCTCAGACTTAGTGAAATTAACACTTGCCTGGAATTTCAGATCAGGTAGCACTCTTCGGAGCAACAAAGCTACAAGCTACAGGACCTGCACATGGTAAAGTAAAGCATGGCATGGAGCTACTCAAAGAGCTTAACAAAAGTCCCTTAGTGACCTTGAGCCAAAAGGGATCAAAAAATACATTTGCAAGCATGTGAACATAGCAAAAACATAATCAGATCACAGACTTAGTGAAAACTGGCACATGCTGAAAACAGATATCAAGTAGGCATGTTTACGAGCTCGATACACTCACTACGGAGCAAGTCATGACAAACTAAGCATACACCCATTAAGAACACACAAAATTCAAGCTAGACATGGCAAGAACAATAGCATAGCATGCACGGATCAACTACAACATCATCGGCAAAATTGCAAACAAGTTGACAATCTGCCCAGATTCACAAAGTAGCAAAAGTAGAGCTCGATTGACTCAAGCTAGGGTGCTCCATAAATGAAAAAAAAGACAAGGATGGATAGAGCACTACAAGATTAACAAAACATCCTTACTGATCATCCTCAAAAGAGGCACGGATCACTAGGAAACAACATGAACATATGGCCATATGAGATAAACAGTTCAAGGACTTAGTGGAAATGCTAAGTCCCTGAAAACAGAATTAGCAAGTGCACCACTTTGCAAGCTTGTGCTAGTCACCACACACATCACAAAAATACATGGGTTGCATCTCTGGAAAGATGACAAAACCCTTAACAAAATATATGTAGAGCATCAGGGCATATCATGCACACATTAATCATGGCAAAAAAGACAAAAAGCTAAATGGAGTAGCAGATCTGACAATTATCTCAAGTAGCTCTCTTCTAACAGCATTTCGGGCATCAAGATGAACTCAAATGAAAATGATGTAATGGAATGAAATGATGTACTCTCTGAGATGAACATTTTGATATGCTATATGCATGAATCGGAGCTACGGATGCAAAGTTACGAGGCTATGAACATGAGCACTTGGATCTGGAATTTCGGGACTTAGAGAAAAAAAACACCTCAGAATCTAGGGTTTACTGTTCACGACCCGCGAACCGAGGTCGGATCCGAGCTCGCCGGAGATGCACTGTTCGCCGGAGTTCGAGGTCGCCGGCAATGACATCGTGGTGGACGGACTCGGCGGGATCTCGCCGGAGTCGAGGGAGGGGAGGAGGCCGGCGCCGGGAGGCGGCGGGCGGCGGACGGCGGCGGTCGGTGGCGGTGCTCGGTGGCGGCGGCGCGGAAGCGGCGAGGAGGCCCGATCGAGGAGGCGGTGGCCGGCGATGGGGCGCAGCGTCGCCGGCCGGTGAAGGGCGGCGCGCGGCGTCGCGGGCGTGGAAGAGGCGAAGGCGTGTGGCGGCGGAGGGAGTGGGCCGCGGGGGCTGGCCTTGGGCTCCCGGGACGCACGGTGGGAGGCGGCGGCGGACACTTGGCGGCGTCTGATTGGCGGCGATGGGATCCGGACGTTGTCCGGCTCCGTCCGGACACGTCCGGCGACGGCGGAGACGGATTTTTTGAGGGTTTCGGGGAGGGGGATCCGAGATTTTCGAGGAGGACCTATTTATAGGCATAGAGGGAGCTAGGAGATTCCAAATGAGGAGCGGTTTTCGGCCACGCGATCATGATCGAATGCTCTAGATGATGGAGAAGGCTTAGGTGGGTTTTGGGCCAAATTGGAGGGGTGTTGGGCTGCAACACACACGAGGCCTTATCGGTCCCTCGGTTAACCGTTGGAGTATCAAACGAAGTCCAAATGATACGAAACTTGACAGGCGGTCTACCGGTAGTAAACCAAGGCCGCTTGGCAAGTCTCGGTCCAATCCGGAAATGTTTAATCCCCACACACGAAAGAAAGCTGGAAATGACCACCGGAGGAGAACGAAGCGCCGGAATGCAAAACGGACAACGGGGAAAATGCTTGAACGCATGGGACGAACACGTATGCAAATGCAATGCACATGATGACATGATATGAGATGCACGACAACGATAACAACACACCGAGACAAAGACCCACACCCGAGAAAATAAAATATCTTAACGCCGGAAACAGCAAGAGTTTGAGTACAAATTGGGAAAGTTACATCTGGGGTGTTACAACACTCCACCACTACGAAAGGATCTCGTCCCGAGATCTAGGACTGAAAGAACGCCGGGTACTCAGAACGGAGGTGATCCTCGCATTCCCAGGTAGCTTCATGGTCGGAATGGTGTGACCACTTGACTTTGAGAAATTTGATTGACTTGTTGCGAGTCTTGTGTTCAGTCTCTTCAAGAATAGCAAATGGGTGCTCACGATAAAAGAGATCTTCTTGGAGCTCAATGTCCTCGAAGTTGACGGTGCGGTCAGGAGTCTTGAAGCACTTTTGAAGCTGAGAGACATGGAACACGTCATGAACATTTGCAAAGTTTGAAGGAAGCTCGAGTTGATAGGCGAGGTCGCCTCTCTTGCTGACAATCTTGAAAGGTCCCACGTATCTAGGGGCAAGCTTCCCTTTGATACCGAAGCGACGAGTACCTTTCATAAGAGAGACGCGGAGGTAAACATGATCTCCGATCTCGAAAGCCAAATCACGGTGCTTACTATCATAGTAGCTCTTCTGGCGGGATTGGGCTGCTTTGAGGTTATCACGAATGACTTTGCACATTTCTTCTGCCTCTGTGTTAAGTCATTACCCAGAAGCTGACGTTCACCGGTTTCAGACCAGTTGAGAGGGGTACGTGAAGGAAATATGCCCTAGAGGCAATAATAAACTTATTATTTATTTCCTTATATCATGATAAATGTTTATTATTCATGCTAGAATTGTATTAACCGGAAACATAATACATGTGTGAATACATAGACAAACAGAGTGTCACTAGTATGCCTCTACTTGACTAGCTCGTTAATCAAAGATGGTTATGTTTCCTAACCATGAACAAAGAGTTGTTATTTGATTAACGGGATCACATCATTAGGAGAATGATGTGATTGACATGACCCATTCCATTAGCTTAGCACCCGATCGTTTAGCATGTTGTTATTGCCTTCTTCATGACTTATACATGTTCCTATGACTATGAGATTATGCAACTCCCGTTTGCCGGAGGAATACTTTGTGTGCTACCAAACGTCACAAGGTAACTGGGTGATTATAAAGGAGCTCTACAGGTGTCTCCAAAGGTACATGTTGGGTTGGCGTATTTCGAGATTAGGATTTGTCACTCCGATTGTCGGAGAGGTATCTCTGGGCCCTCTCGGTAATGCACATCACATAAGCCTTGCAAGCATTGCAACTAATGAGTTAGTTGTGAGATGATGTATTACGGAACGAGTAAAGAGACTTGCCTATTAAGATACCGACGATCGAATCTCGGGCAAGTAACATACCGATGACAGAGGGAACAACGTATGTTGTTATGCGGTCTGACCGATAAAGATCTCCGTAGAATATGTGGGAGCCAATATGAGCATCCAGGTTCCGCTATTGGTTATTGACTGGAGACGTGTCTCAGTCATGTCTACATTGTTCTCGAACCCGTAGGGTCCGCACGCTTAAGGTTTCAATGACAGTTATATTATGAGTTTATGAGTTTTGATGTACCGAAGGAGTTCGGAGTCCCGGATGAGATCGGGGACATGACGAAGAGTCTCGAAATGGTCGAGACGTAAAGATCGATATATTGGACGACTATATTCAGACATCGGAAAGGTTCCGAGTGATTCGGGTATTTTTTGGAGTACCGGAGAGTTACGGGAATACGTATTGGGCCTTATTGGGCCATACGGGAAAGAAGAAAAAGGGCCTCAAGGGTGTCCGCACCCCTCCCCTTGGTCTGGTCCGAATTGGACTAGGGAAGGGGGGCGCCCCCTTCCTTCCTTCTCCTTTTCCCTTCCTCTTTTCCTATTCCATATGGGAGGTGGAATCCTACTAGGACTAGGGAGTCCTAGTAGGACTCCACACTTGGCGCGCCCCCTCCTAGGGCCGGCCCCCTCCTCCCTTGCTCCTTTATATACGGGGGCAGGGGGGCACCTCTTGACAAAAGTTGATCCACATGATCATATTCTTAGCCATGTGCGGTGCCCCCTTCCACCATAATCCTCGATAATATTGTAGCGGTGCTTAGGAGAAGCCCTGCGACGGTAGTACATCAAGATCGTCACCACGCCATCGTGCTGACGGAACTCTTCCCCGACACTTTGCTGGATCGGAGTCCGAGGATCGTCATCGAGCTGAACGTGTGCTAGAACTCGGAGGTGCCGTAGTTTCGGTGCTTGATCGGTCGGGCCGTGAAGACGTACGACTACATCACCCGCGTTGTGCTAACGCTTCCGCTGTCGATCTACAAGGGTACGTAGATCACACTCTCCCCTCTCGTTGCTATGCATCACCATGATCTTGCGTGTGCGTAGGAATTTTTTTGAAATTACTACGTTCCCCAACAGCGGCATCCGAGCCTAGGTTTTATATGTTGATGTTATATGCACGAGTAGAACACAAGTGAGTTGTGGGCGATATAAGTCATACTGCTTACCAGCATGTCATACTTTGGTTCGGCGGTATTGTTGGACGAAGCGGCCCGGACCGACATTACGCGTACGCTTACGCGAGACCGGTTCTCCCGACGTGCTTTGCACATAGGTGGCTTGCGGGTGACAGTTTCTCCAACTTTAGTTGAACCGAGTGTGGCTACGCCCGGTCCTTGCGAAGGTTAAAACAGCACCAACTTGACAAACTATCGTTGTGGTTTTGATGCGTAGGTAAGATTGGTTCTTGCTTAAGCCCGTAGCAGCCACGTAAAACTTGCAACAACAAAGTAGAGGACGTCTAACTTGTTTTTGCAGGTCATGTTGTGATGTGATATGGTCAAGACATGATGCTGAATTTTATTGTATGAGATGATCATGTTTTGTAACCGAGTTATCAGCAAGTGGTAGGAGCCATATGGTTGTCGCTTTATTGTATGCAATGCAATCGCGCTGTAATGCTTTACTTTATTACTAAGCAGTAGCGATAGTCGTGGAAGCATAAGACTGGCGAGACGACAACGATGCTACGATGGAGATCAAGGTGTCGCGCCGGTGACGATGGTGATCACGACGGTGCTTCGAAGATGGAGATCACAAGCACAAGATGATGATGGCCATATCATATCACTTATATTGATTGCATGTGATGTTTATCTTTTATGCATCTTATCTTGCTTTGATTGACGGTAGCATTATAAGATGATCTCTCACTAATTATCAAGAAGTGTTCTCCCTGAGTATGCACCGTTGCGAAAGTTCTTCGTGATGAGACACCACGTGATGATCGGGTGTGATAGGCTCTACGTTCAAATACAACGGGTGCAAAATAGTTGCACACGCGGAATACTCAGGTTATACTTGACGAGCCAAGCATATACAGATATGGCCTCGGAACACAGAGACCGAAAGGTCGAGCGTGAATCATATAGTAGATATGATCAACACAATGATGTTCACCAATGAAACTACTCCATCTCACGTGATGATCGGACATGGTTTAGTTGATTTGGATCACGTAATCACTTAGAGGATTAGAGGGATGTCTATCTAAGTGGGAGTTCTTTAAGTAAATTAATTGAACCTAAATTTATCATGAAACTTAGTACCTGATAGTATCTTGCTTGTTTATGCTTGATTGTAGATAGATGGCTCGTGCTGTTGTTCCGTTGAATTTTAATGCGTTCCTTGAGAAAGCAAAGTTGAAAGATGATGGTAGCAATTACACGGACTGGTTCCGTAACTTGAGGATTATCCTCATTGTTGCACAGAAGAATTACATCTTGGAAGCACCGCTGGGTGCCAGGCCTGCTGCTGGAGCAACACCAGATGTTATGAACGTCTGGCAGAGCAAAGCTGATGACTACTCGATAGTTCAGTGTGCCATGCTTTACGGCTTAGAATCGGGACTTCAACGATGTTTTGAACGTCATGGAGCATATGAGATGTTCCAGGAGTTGAAGTTAATATTTCAAGCAAATGCCCGGATTGAGAGATATGAAGTCTCCAATAAATTCTATAGCTGCAAGATGGAGGAGAACAGTTCTGTCAGTGAGCATATACTCAAAATGTCTGGGTATAATAATCACTTGATTCAATTGGGAGTTAATCTTCCAGATGATTGCGTCATTGACAGAATTCTCCAATCACTGCCACCAAGCTACAAGAGCTTCGTGATGAACTATAATATGCAAGGAATGAATAAGACTATTCCCGAGCTCTTCGCAATGCTGAAAGCTGCGGAGGTAGAAATCAAGAAGGAGCATCAAGTGTTGATGGTCAACAAGACCACTAGTTTCAAGAAAAAGGGCAAAGGGAAGAAGAAGGGGAACTTCAAGAAGAACGGCAAGCAAGTTGCTACTCAAGAGAAGAAACCCAAACCTGGACCTAAGCCTGAAACTGAGTGCTTCTACTGCAAGCATACTGGTCACTGGAAGCGGAACTGCCCCAAGTATTTGGCGGATAAGAAGGATGGCAAGGTGAACAAAGGTATATGTGATATACATGTTATTGATGTGTACCTTACTAATGCTCGCAGTAGCACCTGGGTATTTGATACTGGTTCTGTTGCTAATATTTGCAACTCGAAACAGGGACTACGGATTAAGCGAAGATTGGCTAAGGACGAGGTGACGATGCGCGTGGGAAACGGTTCCAAAGTCGATGTGATCGCAGTCGGCACGCTACCTCTACATCTACCTTCGGGATTAATATTAGACCTAAATAATTGTTATTTGGTGCCAGCATTAAGCATGAACATTATATCTGGATCTTGTTTGATGCGAGACGGTTATTCATTTAAATCTGAGAATAATGGTTGTTCTATTTATATGAGTAATATCTTTTATGGTCATGCACCCTTAAAGAGTGGTCTATTTTTATTGAATCTCGATAGTAGTGACACACATATTCATAGTGTTGAAGCCAAAAGATGCAGAGTTGATAATGATAGTGCAACTTATTTGTGGCACTGCCGTTTAGGTCATATCGGTGTAAAGCGCATGAAGAAACTCCATACTGATGGACTTTTGGAACCACTTGATTATGAATCACTTGGTACTTGCGAACCGTGCCTCATGGGCAAGATGACTAAAACACCGTTCTCCGGTACTATGGAGAGAGCAACAGATTTGTTGGAAATCATACATACAGATGTATGTGGCTCGATGAATATTGAGGCTCGTGGCGGATATCGTTATTTTCTCACCTTCACAGATGACTTAAGCAGATATGGGTATATCTACTTAATGAAACATAAGTCTGAAATGTTTGAAAAGTTCAAAGAATTTCAGAGTGAAGTTGAAAATCATCATAACAAGAAAATAAAGTTTCTATGATCTGATCGTGGAGGAGAATATTTGAGTTACGAGTTTGGTGTATATTTGAAACAATGCGGAATAGTTTCGCAACTCACGCCACCCGGAACACCACAGCGCAATGGTGTGTCCGAACGTCGTAATCGTACTTTACTAGATATGGTGCGATCTATGATGTCTCTTACTGATTTACCACTATCGTTTTGGGGATACGCTCTAGAGACAACCGCATTCATGTTAAATAGGGCACCATCAAAATCCGTTGAGACGACGCCTTATGAACTGTGGTTTGGCAAGAAACCAAAGTTGTCGTTTCTGAAAAGTTTGGGGCTGCGATGCTTATGTGAAAAAGCTTCAACCTGATAAGCTCGAACCCAAATCGGAGAAATGTGTCTTCATAGGATATCCAAAGGAGACTATTGGATACACCTTCTATCACAGATCCGAAGGCAAGACTTTTGTTGCTAAGTTTGGAAACTTTCTGGAGAAGGAGTTTCTCTCGAAAGAAGTGAGTGGGAGGAAAGTAGAACTTGACGAGGTAACTGTACCTGCTCCCTTATTGGAAAGTAGTGCATCACAGAAAACTGTTTCAGTGACACCTACACCAGTTAGTGAGGAAGCTAATGATGATGATCATGAAACTTCAGAACAAGATACTACTGAACCTCGTAGATCAACCAGAGTGAGATCCACGCCAGAGTGGTACGGTAATCCTGTTCTGGAAGTCATGCTACTAGATCATGATGAACCAACAAACTATGAAGAAGCGATGGTGACCCCAGATTCCACAAAATGGCTTGTAGCCATGAAATCTGAGATGGGATCCATGTATGAGAACAAAGTATGGACTTTGGTTGACTTGCCCGATGATCGGCAAACAATTGAGAATAAATGGATCTTCAAGAAGAAGACTGACGCTGACGGTAATATTACTGTCTACAAAGCTCGACTTGTCGCAAAAGGTTTTCGGCAAGTTCAAGGGATTGACTACGATGAGACCTTCTCACCCGTAGCGATGCTTAAGTCTGTCCGAATCATGTTAGCAATTGCCACATTTTATGATTATGAAATTTGGCAGATGGATGTCAAAACTGCATTCCTGAATGGATTTCTGAAAGAAGAGTTGTATATGATGCAACCAGAAGGTTTTGTCGATCCAAAGGGAGCTAACAAAGTGTGCAAGCTCCAGCGATCCATTTATGGACTGGTGCAAGCCTCTCGGAGTTGGAATAAACGTTTTGATAGTGTGATCAAAGCATTTGGTTTTATACAGACTTTTGGAGAAGCCTGTATTTACAAGAAAGTGAGTGGAAGCTCTGTAGCATTTCTGATATTATATGTGGATGACATATTACTAATTGGAAATGATATAGAATTTCTGGATAGCATAAAGGGATACTTGAATAAGAGTTTTTCAATGGAAGACCTCGGTGAAGCTGCTTACATATTAGGCATTAAGATCTATAGAGATATATCAAGACGCTTAATTGGACTTTCACAAACCACATACCTTGACAAAATTTTGAAGAAGTTCAAAATGGATCAAGCAAAGAAAGGGTTCTTGCCTGTATTACAAGGTGTGAAGTTGAGTAAGACTCAATGCCCGACCACTGCAGAAGATAGAGAGAATATGAAAGATGTTCCCTATGCTTCAGCCATAGGCTCTATCATGTATGCAATGCTGTGTACCAGACCTGATGTGTGCCTTGCTATAAGTCTAGCAGGGAGGTACCAAAGTAATCCAGGAGTGGATCACTGGACAGCGGTCAAGAACATCCTGAAATACCTGAAAAGGACTAAGGATATGTTTCTCATATATGGAGGTGACAAAGAGCTCATCGTAAAAGGTTACATTGATGCAAGCTTTGACACTGATCCGGACGATTCTAAATCGCAAACCAGATACGTGTTTACATTAAACGGTGGAGCTGTAAGTCGGTGTAGTTCTAAACAAAGCGTTGTAGCGGGATCTACATGTGAAGCGGAGTACATAGCTGCTTCGGAAGCAGCAAATGAAGGAGTCTGGATGAAGGAGTTCATATCCGATCTAGGTGTCATACCTAGTGCATCGGGTCCAATGAAAAATCTTTTGTGACAATACTGGTGCAATTGCCCTGGCAAAGGAATCCAGATTTCACAAGAGAACCAAGCACATCAAGAGACGCTTCAATTCCATCCGGGATCTAGTCCAGGTGGGAGACATAGAGATTTGCAAGATACATACGGATCTCAATGTTGCAGACCCGTTGACTAAGCCTCTTCCACGAGCAAAACATGATCAGCACCAAGGCTCCATGGGTGTTAGAATCATTACTGTGTAATCTAGAATATTGACTCTAGTGCAAGTGGGAGACTGAAGGAAATATGCCCTAGAGGCAATAATAAAGTTATTATTTATTTCCTTATATCATGATAAATGTTTATTATTCATGCTAGAATTGTATTAACCGAAAACATAATACATGTGTGAATACATAGACAAACAGAGTGTCACTAGTATGCCTCTACTTGACTAGCTCGTTAATCAAAGATGGTTATGTTTCCTAACCATGAACAAAGAGTTGTTATTTGATTAACGGGATCACATCATTAGGAGAATGATGTGATTGACATGACCCATTCCATTAGCTTAGCACCCGATCGTTTAGTATGTTGTTATTGCTTTCTTCATGACTTATACATGTTCCTATGACTATGAGATTATGCAACTCCCGTTTGCCGGAGGAACACTTTGTGTGCTACCAAACGTCACAACGTAACTGGGTGATTATAAAGGAGCTCTACAGGTGTCTCCAAAGGTACATGTTGGGTTGGCGTATTTCGAGATTAGGATTTGTCACTCCGATTGTCGGAGAGGTATCTCTGGGCCCTCTCGGTAATGCATATCACATAAGCCTTGCAAGCATTGCAACTAATGAGTTAGTTGTGAGATGATGTATTACGGAACGAGTAAAGAGACTTGCCGGTAATGAGATTGAACTAGGTATTAAGATACCGACGATCGAATCTCGGGCAAGTAACATACCGATGACAAAGGGAACAACGTATGTTGTTATGCGGTCTGACCGATAAAGATCTTCGTAGAATATGTGGGAGCCAATATGAGCATCCAGGTTCCGCTATTGGTTATTGACTGGAGACGTGTCTCGGTCATGTCTACATTGTTCTCGAACACGTAGGGTCCGCACGCTTAAGGTTTCAATGACAGTTATATTATGAGTTTATGAGTTTTGATGTACCGAAGGAGTTCGGAGTCCCGGATGAGATCGGGGACATGACGAGGAGTCTCGAAATGGTCGAGACGTAAAGATCGATATATTGGACGACTATATTCGGACATCGGAAAGGTTCCGAGTGATTCGGGTATTTTTCGGAGTACCCGAGAGTTACGGGAATACGTATTGGGCCTTATTGGGCCATACGGGAAAGAAGAAAAAGGGCCTCAAGGGTGGCCGCACCCCTCCCCTTGGTCTGGTCCGAATTGGACTAGGGAAGGGGGGTGCCCCCTTCCGTCCTTCTCCTTTTCCCTTCCTCTTTTCCTATTCCATATGGGAGGTGGAATCCTACTAGGACTAGGGAGTCCTAGTAGGACTCCACACTTGGCGCGCCCCCTCCTAGGGCCGGCCTCCTCCTCCCTTGCTCCTTTATATACGGGGGCAGGGGGGCACCTCTAGACAAAAGTTGATCCACATGATCATATTCTTAGCCGTGTGCGGTGCCCCCTTCCACCATAATCCTCGATAATATTGTAGCGGTGCTTAGGCGAAGCCCTGCGACGGTAGTACATCAAGATCGTCACCACGCCGTCGTGCTGACGGAACTCTTCCCCGACACTTTGCTGGATCGGAGTCCGGGGATCGTCATCGAGCTGAACGTGTGCTAGAACTCGGAGGTGCCGTAGTTTCGGTGCTTGATCGGTCGGGCCGTGAAGACGTACGACTACATCAACCGCATTGTGCTAACGCTTCCGCTGTCGATCTACAAGGGTACGTAGATCAGACTCTGCCCTCTTGTTGCTATGCATCACCATGATCTTGCGTGTGCGTAGGATTTTTTTTGAAATTACTACGTTCCCCAACAGTACGGCACTTCCTGCCATACAGAATTTCAAAAGGGGCCTTGCCCGAACTTGCTTGAAAACTGTTGTTGTAGGAGAATTCAGCATAAGGAAGACAATCCTCCCACTTCATGCCGAAGGAGATCACACAAGCCCTGAGCATATCTTCAAGAATCTGGTTGACACGCTCGACTTGACCGCTAGTTTGAGGATGGAAAGCTGTGCTGAAGCGGATGTTGGTGCCCATGGCCTTCTGAAAAGAATCCCAAAACTTGGATGTAAAGATGCTACCACGGTCTGAAGAGATCACTTGAGGAGTACCGTGCAGAGAGACAATCCGAGAGGTATAGAGTTCCACCAATTGAGCTGCAGTGATCGACTCTTTGATAGGCAGAAAGTGAGCCACTTTGGTGAGTTTGTCGATGACAACGAATATAGCATCATTGCCATGCTTGGACTTTGGAAACCCAGTCACGAAGTCCATTTCAATGTGGTCAAACTTCCATTCTGGAATGGCAAGAGGTTGGAGGAGACCAGCTGGCCTTTGGTGTTCTGCCTTTACTCTTCTGCAGACATCACATTCATTCATGAATTGAGCAATCTCGCGCTTCATTTGAGTCCACCAATAAGCCTGCTTGAGGTCCTGATACATCTTCGTGCTCCCAGGGTGGATGGAGAGGAGAGAATTGTGAGCCTCGTTCATGATCACTTTACGGAGGTCACCTTTGGGTACAACAATACGATCCTCGAAGAAGAGAGTATCCTTGTCATCAAGGCGGTAGCACTTGTACTTGGGTTGACTCTTGGCAATCCCAATCTTCACCTTTTTCACCATAGCATCAAGAAGCTGGGCTTGGCGAATCTGGTCTTCCAAGGTAGGAGAGACTTGAAGATTGGCGAGGAAACCTTGAGGAACAACTTGCAGATTAAGTTTGCGGAAAGCTTCACAAAGCTCGGGTTGATAAGGCTTAAGAATCAGACTGTTGCAGTAAGCTTTCCTGCTCAATGCGTCAGCAATCACATTGGCCTTGCCTGGAGTATACTCAATACTCGGATTATACTCTTGAATCATTTTGACCCATCGAGTTTGACTGAGGTTGAGATTAGGCTGAGTGAAGATGTACTTGAGACTCTTGTGATCAGTGAAAATGTCCACTTTTCTTCCCAATAGAAGATGTCTCCAAGTCAAAAGAGCATGCACAACTTCCGCCAACTCGAGATCATGAGTGGGGTAGTTCTTCTCATTAGGCTTCAACTGGCGAGATGTATAAGCAACAACTCTCTTCTCTTGCATTAATACTGCGCCAAGACCTTGGAGAGAGGCATCACAAAAGACCTCGTACGGTTTGGATTCATCAGGCGGAGTCAGAACTGGAGCAGTGATCAATTTCTCTTTCAAAGTGTTGAAAGCAATGTCACACTTCGGAGACCAAACGTACTTGACGTGCTTCTAGAGAAGATTTGAGAGAGGCTTCGCGATCTTAGAAAAGTTTTCAACGAATCTTTGGCAGTAGCTTGCGAGACCGAGGAAGCTACGGAGTTGCTTCACATTCTGAGGAGGTTCCCAATTCAGAATTGCAGACACCTTCTCAGGATTCATGGCAATGCCCTTGGCAGAGATGATATGACCAAGATAAAGAACCTCATCGAGCCAAAACTCGCACTTTGAGAACTTGGCGTAGAACAGATGTTCCCTTAGCTTATCAAGAACCAAACGCAAGTGCTTGGCATGATCTTTCTTGTTCTTTGAGAAAACCAGAATGTCGTCGAGATAGACCAAAACGAAGTCATTGGTGTAGGTGTTGAAGATGAAGTTCATCATGCGAGAGAATGTCAGAGGAGCGTTGACGAGGCCAAAAGACATGACAGTGTATTCATATGAACCATAGCTTGTCCTGAAAGCCGTCTTGGGAATATCTTGCTCACGTATTCGAATATGATGATAACCCATACGGAGATCAAGCTTGGATAATACTTGGGCACCTTTGAGTTGTTCGAACAGCTCATTGATGTTGGGAAGTGGGTATTTGTTCTTGATGGTCTTCTTGTTCAATGGACGGTAATCAACACAAAGTCGGTCCGTTCCATCCTTCTTCTTCACAAAAACAACACCACAACCCCATGGAGAAGAACTAGGCCGGATGAGACCCATTTTCTCTTGAATATCGAGTTGCTTCTTCAGCTCCTTCAACTCTTCAGGTCCGAGCTTGTAAGGACGCTTGCACACAGGTTCCGTGCCAGGCTCAAGATCAATAACGAAATCAACTGGCCGGTGCAGAGGCATTCCTCGAAGGTCTTCTGGAAAGACGTCTTGATATTCGCAAACGACTGGAATCTGAGAGATAGCATCCAATTCACCCTTCTCATTGAGAGAAAACAGACGGATAGTATTATCCCGAGCGGCAAACACAATTACATCCTCAGACGAATGAGTCAATTGAATCTGCCTGGCTGCACAATCAAGCTGAGCCTTGTGCTTAGAAAGCCAATCCATTCCGAGAATAAGATCAATATCTGAGTTACCAGGAAACATTGGAGAAGCCAGAAACTTGAAATCACCCATCATGATAGAAATATCCGGAATCTTGTGGTTAGCGAGCAAACATTTACCCGGAGAGACAACTGCTAACGGTTTATGCATAACTTGGGAAGTCAACTCATGCTTAGATGCAAAAGGCTTTGAGATGAAACAATGAGATGCACCAGTATCAAAAAGAACTTTTGCGGGAACATCGTTAATAGGAAGGTTACCCATGATGACATCTGATGAATCCTTTGCCTGAGCTGCATTCACCATATTGACCTTGGCGTACTTGGGGTTATGCTTGACCACAGTTCTACTTGCTGATCTGACAGGAAGAGGAGGAGGAAGACACCTCTGGTTGAAACACTTGTTGGCATAGTGACCCTTCTATTGGCACTTGTTGCACGTGACCTCTGAAAGCGGACGGTGATACGAAGCACTCGATCTTGGAGCTTGAGACGAAGTCTTGTTCTGAAAGCCAGGGTTGGGTGGGTGGGAAGAACCACTGCCACCTTTGCTCTTCTGCTGATACGGCTGACGGAACGGAGGAGGAGGAAGCCAATACTTCTGCTGCTTGGCCACTTGAGTAGAAGAAGATGGAGTAACATCTCTGACTCGCTTCTTGGAAGCATCACACCTCAACTGAGCAGCCTCTTGCTTCAATGCCATGTTGTAGAACTCATCGTATCTCAATGGCTCAAAGAGGACAAGAGCTAGCTGAATTTCTTCTCTGAGATCACCCCTGAACTGGTATATCATGCTCTTCTCATCAGGGACGTCCTGCTTGGCAAAGCGGGCGAGCTTCTGAAACAACTTGTTGTAGTCATAGACAGACAAAGAGCCTTGCTTCAGGTTGCGGAATTCCTCACGCTTGCTTTCAATCACGCTCTAAGGAATATGATGAGCTCGGAAATCTCGACGAAAATCATCCCAAGTGATAACACGTCCATCTCTGGAATCCTTGTACTGCTGGAACCATTCTGCAGCTTGATCTTTGAGTTGGAAGGAAGCGAACTTAACAAAGTCCTCAGGCCTGACGTTACTTCACTCAAAATGCTTGCACAGATCCACAAGCCAATCGTCAGCATCGGTTGCCTCAACACAATTGCTGAAAGTCTTTGGCCCATTAGCAAGGAACTGGTTGAGTGTAGCAAAGTGATTCTGATTGTTGCCTTGATTCCCTTGGTTGCCTTGATTGCGCTCTTGAAGAATTTGCATGATCAACTGTGTATTTGCATTGGTTGCGGCCATCACAGCTTGCCATGCCTCCGGAGGAGGTGGAGGTGGTGGCGGATCAGGATTCGGAGTCGTGCGCGTTGGAGGAGCCATCCTGAAGAGGTTGACATCCATTAGCACATTGATAGACAAATATTGAAGCTGAATCCAACGGAATGAAAATTGCAACATATAGTCTTCACATTCGAACAAAATGAACGAATGCATTCCTCTTGAAATGGTCACATATCCATAAATTGAGAAGCCACGTAGAATTAAGGTAGAGAAATAAATCAACAAGGTATGGATCAAGAACGAATAATCGGTAAGAAATCCCAATCTCAAACCAATATCCGTGGAAGAAGAACTAGAGCTACTAGAATTCCCACCTATGAAACTCCCGAACCTTTCCGATTATGCAATCAGGTGTTGGGGATACAGGGGAAGCATAATATCTCACCCATACTAGCAAATCCTACATCCAGCTTTATCCATCCTTCAACACATAACCAAGAAAAACTTCGGAAACCATCTACCTCAACCTTCGAAAAGCATCCGTTATACAAGTTATGGCGATACTCCCGAACTCCCGCCCCAGTACTGGGTGGCGTCGAGGTTATCTCACCAACGAACTGCATAAAAGAGATTTTCGATGTCGGCGTACTAAAATCAGGTATTCCAGAATTGCAACGATAAAATTATGACGACAACACCTCAGAGCTCAACTCCTCGGGACACTTCCACTAAACCCCTGACAGGAGGCACCAAGACAATGTTCTCATCATAAAACCATCGGAACGATTCCAAGATACCCGCGTGATCCTAAATTTTTTTTTGTGAAATTTGAGAAGAGAAGAGTCAAAACTCTACGTCAGGATTCCTTACCAGAGCGGTGAGGAGACTGGGAAGTAAAAAGAATTCCTAAACTCTCCGATATATAATTCCTAAATGACTCAAAACATTTTTCTAGACACAACTCGGCTGCTAAAACGATCAAGCAATGGGGCTCCTAAGGTCGGGGAAGGCTCTGATTACCAACTTGTAACACCCTCGATGCGACTATATCTCCCACGTGTCGAGGCACGACTTAGAGAGGCATAACCATTGAAAGCATAGTCGCAAGTTAGGCAATCTTCACAACATCCCATGTAATATAAATAAATAAAGGGGAGATAACATAGTTGGCTTACACTCGCCACGTCAATCAAGTACATAAATAACATTACATCATCCAAACACTCATGGCCCGACTACGGCGCCAAAATAAAAGATAACCCAACATGCGACACGGTCCCGATCACCCCCAACTGGGCACCACTACTGATCATCAGGAAAGGAAACATAGTAACGTTGAGAGTCCTCCGTAGAACTCCCACTTGAGCTCAAGCGCGTCACCTGGAGCGGAATCATCAGGCCCTGCATCTGGTGTAATAGTATTCTGTGAGCCACAGGGACTCAGCAATCTCGCACCCTCGCGATCAAGACTATTTAAGCTTATAGGTAAGGCAAGGTAAAAATATGTGGAGCTGCAGCAAGCGACTAGCATATATGGTGGCTATCCTGTTCGCAAAAGAGAGCGAGAAGAGGAGGCAAAGCGCGAGCGAGAAACTAGAGAACAACCTGCGCAAACATTACTCCAACACCGTGTCCACTTCCCGGACTCCGCCGAGAAGAGGCCATCACGGTAACACACTCAGTTGATTCATTTTAAATTAAGTTAAGGTTCAAGTTATCTACAACCGGACATTAACAAATTCCCATCTGCCCATAACCGCGGGCACGGCTTTCGAAAGTTCAAATCCCTGCAGGGGAGTCCCAACTTAGCCCATGACAAGCTCTCACGGTCAACAAAGGAATAGACCTCCTCCCAAGACGTTCCGATCAGACTCGGTATCTCGGTTCTTCAAGACACTTTGACAGGTTAAAACAAGACCAGCAACACCGCCCGAATGTGCCGACAAATCCCGATAGGAGCTGCACATATCTCTTTCTCAGGGCACACTCAGATTGTCCAAACTTCCGGTAGGCCAGCCCAGAGTTGCCCCTGGTAGCCACCGGTGGCTGACGGTTTGGACCAACACTCAGAGGAGCACTGGCCCGGGGGGGGGGGGGGTTAAAATAAAGATGACCCTTGATTGTGCAGAACCCAAGGGAAAGAAAAGGCTAGGTGGCAAGTGGTAAAACCAAGGTTGGGCATTGCTGGAAAAGCTTTAATCAAGGTGAACTATCAAGGGGTTCCCATTATAACCCAATCGCGTAAGGAACGCAAAATCCGGGAACATAACACCGATATGACGGAAACTAGGGCGGCAAGAGTGGAACAAAACACTAGGCGAGAGGCCGAGCCTTCCACCCTTTACCAAGTATATAGATGCATTAAGATAACAAGATAATATAATGATATCCCAACAAGTAAATAAATGTTCCAACAAGGAACGGCCTTTAATCTTCACCTGCAACTAGCAACGCTATAAGAGGGGCTGAGCAAAGTGGTAACATAGCCAATCAACGGTTTGCTAGGACATGGTGGGTTAGAGGTTTGACATGGCAATTTTGGGAGGCTTGAAAGCAAGTGGTAGGCATCGTAGCATTGGCATAGCAAAAGAGCGAGCTAACTAGCATAGCAAAAATAGTAGTGATTTTGAGGGTATGATCATCTTGCCTGCACAGTTGTCAGAGTTGACTGGATCCTCAAAAGCAAACTCAACGGGCTCCTCGTTAGCGAACTCGTCTCCCGGCTCTACCCAAACAAGACAAACAAGCAACAAAGGCACAATCAACCACGTGCAAGGATCAAACGATATGATGCAATGATGATATGCTATGCGGGATGTGATGCGGGATGCAAAATGCAAGATATGACAGGAAATGCAAGAACCTGGCCTCAACTTGGAAATCCAAGTGTGCCACTGGAAAGATGAGATGAAATCGCTTGAAAACGATATAAAGAACACCGGAATCGGAGTTACGGTTTGGAAATGGCAAGCGATTCAAAAATGACACCGGTCTGCGATTTACAGCAAGTAACCATCTAAATGCAATGAGATGAACATGCTACAGCACCCAAACATGACAACAAAATACATGGCAGGGGTGCATTCAAGATGCTTAACAAAAGTCTAGCACTGAGCTACGGTCAATTCATCCATTAACATGTTCAAACAAGCATGGCAAAAATGCATATGGCAAACAGATCTCAGACTTAGTGAAATTAACACTTGCCTGGAATTTCAGATCAGGTAGCACTCTTCGGAGCAACAAAGCTACAAGCTACAGGACCTGAACATGGTAAAGTAAAGCATGGCATGGAGATACTCAAATAGCTTAACAAAAGTCCCTTAGTGACCTTGAGCCAAAAGGGATCAGAAAATACATTTGCAAGCATGTGAACATAGCAAAAACATAATCAGATCACAGACTTAGTGAAAACTGGCACATGCTGAAAACAGATATCAAGTAGGCATGTTTACGAGCTCGATACACTCACTACGGAGCAAGTCATGAAAAACTAAGAATACACCCATTAAGAACACACAAAATTCAAGCTAGACATGGCAAGAACAATAGCATAACATGCACGGATCAACTACAACATCATCGGCAAAATTGCAAACAAGTTGACAATCTGCCCAGATTCACAAAGTAGCAAAAGTAGAGCTCGATTGACTCAAGCTAGGGTGCTCCATAAATGCAAACAAATACTTGGATGGATAGAGCACTACAATATTAACAAAACATCCTTACTGATCATCCTCAAAAGAGGCACGGATCACTAGGAAACAACATGAACATATGGCCATATGAGATAAACAGTTCAAGGACTTAGTGGAAATGCTAAGTCCCTGAAAACAGAATTAGCAAGTACACCACTTTGCAAGCTTATGCTAGTCACCACACACATCACAAAAATACATGGGTTGCATCTCTGGAAAGATGACAAAACCCTTAACAAAATATATGTAGAGCATCAGGGCATATCATGCACACATTAATCATGGCAAAAAAGACAAAAAGCTAAATGGAGTAGCAGATCTGACAATTATCTCAAGTAGCCCTCTTCTAACAGCATTTCGGGCATCAAGATGAATTCAAATGAAAATGATGTAATGGAATGAAATGATGTATTCTCTGGGATGAACATTTTGATATGCTATATGCATGAATCGGAGCTACAAATGCAAAGTTACGAGGCTATGAACATGAGCACTTGGATCTGGAATTTCGGGACTTAGCGAAAAAAACACCTCCGAATCTAGGCTTACTGTTCACGGCACGCGAACCGAGGTCGGATCCGAGCTCGCCGGAGATGCACTGTTCGCCGGAGTTCGAGGTCGCCGGCAGTGGCGTCGTGGTGGACGGACTCGGCGGGATCTCGCCGGAGTCGAGGGAGGGGAGGAGGCCGGCACCGGGAGGCGGCGGGCGACGGACGGCGGCGGTCGGTGGCGGCGGTCAGTGGCGGCGGCGCGGAAGCGGCGAGGAGGCCTGGTCGAGGCGGCGGTGGCCGGCGATGGGGCGCGGCGTCGCCGGCCGGCGAAGGGCGGCGCGCGGCGTCGCGGGCGTGGAAGAGGCGAAGGCGTGCGGCGGCGGAGGGAGTGGGCCGCGGGGCCGGCCTTGGGCTCCCGGGCCGCGCGGTGGGAGGCGGCGGCGGACACATGGCGGCGTCTGATTGGCGGCGGTGGGATCCGGACGTTGTCCGGCTCCGTCCGGACACGTCCGGCGGCGGCGGAGACGGATTATTTTAGGGTTTCGGGGAGGGGGATCCGAGATTTTCGAGGAGGACCTATTTATAGGCATAGAGGGAGCTAGGAGAGTCCAAATGAGGAGCGGTTTTTGGCCACGCGATCGTGATCGAATGCTCTAGATGATGGAGAAGGCTTAGGTGGGTTTTGGGCCAAATTGGAGGGGTGTTGGGCTGCAACACACACGAGGCCTTATTGGTCCCTCGGTTAACCGTTGGAGTATCAAACGAAGTCCAAATGATACGAAACTTGACACGCGGTCTACCGGCAATAAACCAAGGCCGCTTGGCAAGTCTCGGTCCAATCCGGAAATGTTTAATCCCCACACACGAAAGAAAGCTGGAAATGACCACCGGAGGAGAACGAAGCGCCGGAATGCAAAACGGACAACGGGGAGAATGCTCGAACGCATGGGACGAACACGTATGCAAATGCAATGCACATGATGACATGATATGAGATGCATGACAACGATAACAACACACGGAGACAAAGACCCGCACCCGAGAAAATAAAATAACTTAACGCCAGAAACGGCAAGAGTTTGAGTACAAATTGGGAAAGTTACATCCGGGGTGTTACAACACTCCACCACTACGAAAGGATCTCGTCCCGAGATCTAGGACTGAAAGAACGTCGGGTACCCAGAACGGAGGTGATCCTCGCGTTCCCAGGTAGCTTCACGGTCGGAATGGTGTGACCACTTGACTTTGAGAAATTTGATTGACTTGTTGCGAGTCTTGCGTTCAGTCTCTTCAAGAATAGCAACTGGGTGCTCACGATAAGAGAGATCTTCTTGGAGCTCAATGTCCTCGAAGTTGACGGTTGGTTCCCACTCATCATAGAGTTTTCGAGGGATAGAAACTTTCAACTCAAGTTTTTCTTCATAAGATTGCATCAAGGCATCAACAATATGTTTGGTGAAGGCTTTATTTTGACTATAAGCATGTGGAGAATTTAGCACGGATTGCAACAAGGAAATACAATCAATTAAAGAGCAACTTTCATAATTAAATTCCTTGAAATCCAATATAGTGGGTTTAGCAACATCTAGATTTTTATTTCTTTCAATCCCGCTTTCATCAATTTCATCATTAAGATCTAAATACTCCGAATTTTTAGAACGCCTTCTAGGTAAAGGAAGATCATATTCAGTTTCATCAAGATTAATATTGCAAAATAAATATTTAATAGGGGACACATCAATAACTTTTAGATCTTCATCTTGATTTTCATAGGGATTGGAGGAACACGCTTTAATAAAGGCATCTTTGGAAGCACGCATCCTAGCGGTTCTTTCTTTGCACTCATCAATGGAAATTCTCATGGCTTTGAGGACTCATTGATATCATGTTTAGGAGGAATAGATCTAAACTTTAAAGAATCAACCTCAAGAGAAATTCTATCAACGTTTCTAGCCAAATCATCAACTTTAAGCAATTTCTCTTCAAGCAAAGCATTAAAATTCTTTTGTGAATTCATAAACTCTTTAACACTATTCTCAAATTCAGAGGACATCTTATTATAATTTCCATAAGAGTTGTTGTATGAATTCCCATAATTATTAGAAGGATTACTAGGATATGGCCTAGGATTAAAATTCCCTCTATAAGCGTTGTTACCAAAATTATTCCTACCAACAAAATTCACATCCATAGATTCATTGTTATTATCAATCAAAGTAGACAAAGGCATATCATTAGGATTAGAAGAAACACTCTTAGTAGCAAATAATTTCATAAGTTCATCCATCTTTCCACTCAACACATTAATTTCTTCTATCGCATGCACTTTTTTAGAAGATCTTTCAGTATGCCATTGAGAATAATTAACCATAATATTATCTACGAGTTTAGTAGCATCTCCTAAAGTGATTTCCATAAAGGTGCCTCCCGCGGCCGAATCTAAAAGATTTCTAGAAGCAAAATTCAATCCGGCATAAAAATTTTGTATGATCATCCACAAATTCAAACCATGAGTAGGGCAATTATGTATCATTAATTTCATTCTCTCCCAAGCTTGTGCAACATGTTCATGATCAAGTTGTTTAAAGTTCATAATATCGTTTCTAAGAGAGATGATCTTAGCAGGAGGAAAATACTTAGAGATAAAAGACGAAAACCAAGCTTTAGCACGATATCTAAGCGAAAAAGGAAATAGCTTCAATTTAACGACATCATTATTGACATCTTTTTTCTTTTGCATATCACATAAATCAACGAAGCTATTCGGATGAGTAGCGGCATCTTCACTAGGAAGGCCGGCGAATTGATCTTTCATAACAAGATTCAACAAAGCAGTATTAATTTCACAAGATTCAACATCGGTAAGAGGAGCAATCGGAGTGCTAAGGAAATCATTATTATTGGTATTGGTGAAGTCACACAATTTGGTAGTATCTTGAGCCATCGCGACAAACAAGCAATCTAACACACGAGCAAACAAAAAGGCAAGCGAGCAAAAATAGGCAAATAGAGAGGGAGGATAGAGAGAGAGAGAGAGAGAGGGCGAATAAAACGGCAAGGGTGAATTGGGGGGAGTGGAAAACGAGAGGCAAATGGCAAATAATGTAATCCAAGAGATAGGGATTGTGATGGGTACTTGGTATGTTGACTTTTTGCGTAGACTCCCCGGCAACGGCGCCAGAAATGGCTCGTTGTCGGGAGTCAAATCTTGACTTGCGCGAACCTCCCCGGCAACGGTGCCAGAAATCCTTCTTGCTACGTCTTGAGCTTGCGTTGGTTTTCCCCGAAGAGGAAGGGACGATGCAACGGAGTAGCATAAGTATTTCCCTCGGTTTTTGAGAACCAAGGTATCAATCCAGTAGGAGCCCACGCTCAAGTCCCTCGTACCTGCACATAGCGATAGCTACTCGCAACCAACGCGTTTAGGGGTTGTCAATCCCTTCACGGTCACTTACGAGAGTGAGATCTGATAGATATAATATTTTGGTATTTTTGGTATAAAGATGCAAAGAAAAAGTAAAAGCAAAGTAAAAAGCAAAGCAAGATTAAAGTGATGGAGATTGATATGATGAGAATAGACCCGGGGGCCATAGGTTTCACTAGTGGCTTCTCTCAAGAGCATAAGTATTCTACGGTGGGTGAACAAATTACTGTTGAGCAATTGACAGAATTGAGCATAGTTATGAGAATATCTAGGCATGATCATGTATATAGGCATCACGTCCGTGACAAGTAGATCGAAACGATTCTGCATCTACCACTATTACTCCACTCATCGACCGCTATCCAGCATGCATCTAGAGTATTAAGTTAAAAATAGAGTAACGCCTTAAGCAAGATGACATGATGTAGAGAGATAAATTCATGCAATATGAAATAAACCCCATCTTATTATCCTCGATGGCAACGATACAATACGTGCCTTGCTGCCCCTTCTGTCACTGGGTAAGGACACCGCAAGATCGAACCCAAAGCTAAGCACTTCTCCCATGGCAAGAACTACCAATCTAGTTGTCCAAACCAAACGGATAATTCGAAGAGACTTGCAAAGATAACCAATCATACATAAAAGAATTCAGAGAAGATTCAAATATTATTCATAGATAGACTTGATCATAAACCCACAATTCATCGGTCTCAACAAACACACCGCAAAAAGAAGATTACATCGAATAGATCTCCACAAGAGAGGGGGAGAACTTTGTATTGAGATTCAAAGAGAGAGAAGAAGCCATCTAGCTACTAACTATGGACCCGAAGGTCTGAGGTAAACTACTCACACTTCATCGGAGGGGATATGATGATGTAGAGGTCCTCCGTGATGACGGCCCTCTTCCGGCGGAGCTCCGGAACAGGCCCCAAGATGGGATCTCGTGGATACAGAAAGTTGCGGCGGTGGAGTTAGGTTTTTGGCTCCTATTCTGATCGTTTGGGGGTACGTGTGTATATATAGGAGGAAGAAGTACGCCGGAGGAGCAACGAGGGGCCCACGAGGCAGGGGGGCGTGCCCTAGGGGGCGCACCCCCACCCTCGTGACCGCCTCTTTGGTTCCTTGGAGCAGGGTCCAAGTCTCCTGGATCACGTTTGGTGAGAAAATCACGTTCCCGAAGATTTTATTCCGTTTGGACTCCGTTTGATATTCCGTTTCTTCGAAACACTGAAATAGGCAAAAAACAGCAATTCTGGGCTGGGCCTCCGGTTAATAGGTTAGTCCCAAAAATAATATAAATGTGGAAAATAAATCCCAATATAGTCCAAAATAGTAGATAATATAGCATGCAGCAATCAAAAATTATAGATACATTGGAGACGTATCACATAGCTGCCTCGGAGGCAGCGCAGGAAGCAATTTGGATGAAGGAGTTCATCACCGACCTAGGAGTTATTCCTAATGCGTCGGGCCCGATGACTCTCTTCTGTGACAACATTGGAGCTATTGCCCTTGCCAAGGAGCCCGGGTTTCACAAGAAGACCAGGCATATCAAGCGTCGCTTCAACTCCATTCGTGAATATATTCAAGATGGAGACATAGATATTTGTAAAGTTCATACGGATCTGAATGTCGCAGATCCTTTGACTAAACCTCTTCCATGAGCAAAACATGATCAACACCAGAACTCTATGGGTGTTCGATTCATCACAATGTAACTAGATTATTGACTCTAGTGCAAGTGGGAGACTGTTGGAAATATGCCCTAGAGGCAAAAATAAAGTGGTTAATATTATATTTCCTTGTTCATGATAATTGTCTATTGTTCATGTAATTCATGTGTGAATACATAGATCACAATATGTCCCTAGTGAGCCTCTAGTTGACTAGCTCGTTGATCAATAGATGGTTGTAGTTTCCTGACCATGGACATTGGATGTCGTTGATAACGGGATCACATCATTAGGAGAATGATGTGATGGACAAGACCCAATCCTGAGCATAGCACAAGATCATGTAGTTCGTTTGCTAGAGCTTTTCAAATGTCAAGTATCGTTTCCTTAGACCATGAGATTGTGCAACTCCCGGATACCGTAGGAGTGCTTTGGGTGTATCAAACGTCACAATGTAACTGGGTGACTATAAAGGTGCACTACAAGTATCTCCGAAAGTGTCTGTTGGGTTGGCACGAATCAAGACTGGGATTTGTCACTCTGTATGACGGAGAGGTATCTCTGGGCCCACTCGGTAATGCATCATCATAACGAGCTCAATGTGACTAAGGAGTTGGTCACGGGATCATGCATTAGGGAACGAGTAAAGAGACTTGCTGGTAACAAGATTGAACGAGGTATGGGGATACCAACGATCGAATCTCAGGCAAGTAACATTCCGATGGACAAACGGAATTGTATACGGGATTGATTGAATCCCCGACATCGTGGTTCATTGCTACGTCTTGAGCACTATGTTGGTTTTCCTCGAAGAGGAAGGGATGATGCAACAAAGTAGCGTAAGTATTTCCCTTAGTTTTTGAGAACCAAGGTATCAATCCAGTAGGAGGCTGTAGCGACCAGACCTCAAACGGTCCAATCTTTGTGCTCCGGTGTCATCCCTGGATCAGTAATGCTGACACCACATAGTACTTGAAGGATTTATAACAGAGTAGCAATCACACACTTATTACATCGAGTGTCTCAATAAAGATCTTATTACAATAAATATGGCTTAAGGCCATCTAATAACGATAACAGCGGAAGGCTTGGAAGATAAGCGAGTCCATCAACTCCAACGGCATCACTGAGTATAGAACCACGACCTAAAACTCCTTAATCATCGTCTGAAAAGTCTGCAACATTAACGTTGCAGCCCGAAAACGGGTCAGCACATGGAATATGCTAGCAATGTAACACATAGAGAGTAATCGAATGAAACAGTTATACTATATGCACATTTGGCTGGTGGAAAGCTCTATGGTTACAGTTTTGCGTAAAGCCAATTTTTCCCTACTGTAAAGGAATAAATTTGTTTAACTATCATGGTGGTTGTTAAACATTGAGAATGGCTGACAGCATTCTCAATCCCAATTAAGCATCATCATTAAACAAACCCATCAAAATTAAATTATAGTAACATGTTGAGATTCACATGATAATCCAGGTACTAGATACTCAAGATGTCCATAACCGGGGACACGGCTAACCATGATTAGTTTATACACTCTGCAGAGGTTTGCGCACTTTTCCCCACAAGACTCGATCTCCTCCGTTGGGATTCTCGCACTACATGGTGTTTGAGAAACGGATAACCGAGACATAGTCTTTCAGAAGCGCTAGCACCTTACGATGGGTAGACCGTACCACCTACATCACCTACATCTGCTAGTCTACCACTGTAAGAGTTCGCACGACTTAGTCAACTATGCTAGAGCCCATAATAGCTTGTGGCTGCACACGGAAGTTTCTAGCATGAAAATCTCATGATCCCTTTGAGCCTGGGTGGCGGTCCAAAAGAAAACAGGCAATCCTAGAATACCCAGATACCTCAATCCACCCAGATGTGTATTTAAGTTTCCACCTTAGATAAACCATTGATTTAAAAAAATCTCACATCTGTCATGGATTGCACTCACCCAATCCACGTCTACTAGCATAGCATAGCAATAATAAGCAAACGTGGAAGTAACTCCCAAAGGTTTGATAATAAACAGGTAATAGGTACTACCTCAACTACTTCCCAAACACACAATTTAATTAGATCCTAATCATGCAATGTGTAAGGGTTGATCTAATGCCATAAAACTGGGTAGTAGAAGGTATGATCAAAGTGTTACTTGCCTTGCTGATGATCCGGGAAACCTAGTGATTCGAAGTAACAAGCGGCACACTCCGGGTACTCTATCGCAAACAAACAAGCATACAATAAGTACTCAACTAATACATAGGTAAAACTCAAATAAGAGATCTAACCAGAAAGTTCAACTTAAGAACTCCGGTTGGCAAAAATAATCAAATCGAACGAAGCAACGAAAGACAAACGGCAAAAGAAACAGGCTTCGATTACTATTCTGGATCTAGGGAAATTTTTTACAGTGGCAAAAACTTGTTTGAGTTGATTAAACGGAAAGAGGGTCTCGAGACGAAACTCCAGGCGCTTGAATCGCCTGATTCCGATAAACGAGCGAGAAGTTATACTAAAACGAAAATCGGATCAGAAATCGCGATCAGAAAAATCGCGGATTTAATCCGAGAAAAGAAAAACGACGAACAGTTTAACGAACGAACGTTCGTTAACTGGATCTAAACGACGATCACGTTCGTTAAAACGAACGAACGCTCGCTAATTAGCCTAACCGAAAAAACCGTTCTAAAAAAACGGATCTAAAAAAATAAACCGCGGCTTTTTTTTAAAAAAAACGAGCGGTTTTCTGAAGAAAACCGCCGGTGACGGCGGCTACCTCGGCGGCGGGTCCGGCGCGCGTCGGGGCGGCTCCGGCGAGGCGGTGCGGGGTGGCGAGGCGGCGGGGCGACCCGGGGTGGCGGCGAGGCGGCGGGGCGGCGGCGAGGCGACGGGGCGACGCGGGGCGGCGCGCGGCGTCGGCGGCCTAGGGTTAGGGTTAGGGCGCGGCGCGGGGCTCGAGGAGGGCTGGGGCGCTGGTGGGCTGGCCGGCTCGGGCGGGCGCCTTATAAAGGCTGCCCCGGGCGGAGTCCCGCTCGGGTACGGCCCGTAGTCGGTTCACGTTTTTTTTAAATAATAACGCGCAGGAAATCAAATAAAAAAAATACTAAACGGACTCCAAAAATCCCGAAATAAATTTTCCCCGGCTTCTAAAATCAAGCCGCACAGGATGAACATTTATTTGGGGCCTAAATGCAATTTTGAAAAACGCGCATTTTACCTAAATTCAAATAAAATAGCAAATAAAACCAAATAAAGTCTTATTTGATTTTTTATTAAATCCTCAATATTTCTTTATTTTGGGAAAGTCATTTTATTCCCTCTCTCATATTTTTGCAATGGAAATTATTGAAGATAAAATAAATAAAATCAAATGATTCTATTTTTCAAAATTTGAGACAACTCAAATATGAAAATAACGAAATCCCCAACTCTCTCCGAGGGTCCTTGAGTTGCGAAAAATTTCTAGGATCAACCAAAATGCAATAAATATGATATGCAATGATGATCTAGTGTATAACATTCCAAATTGGAAATTTGGGATGTTACAAACCTACCCCCCTTAAGATGAATCTCGCCCTCAAGATTCGGGTTGGCTAGAAAATAGGTGAGGGTGGTCCTTCAGCAAATCTTCCTCTCGTTCCCAGGTGGCTTCATCCTCCATGTGGTGGCTCTACTGAACCTTGCAAAACTTGATAACCTTGCTGCGGGTGACTCGACTGGCATACTCTAGAATCTTAACTGGTTTCTCCTCATAGGTCAAATCACTGTCCAACTGAATTGCTTCCAGTGGTACCGTATCTCTCAGCGGTATGTCAGCCATCTCCGCGTGGCACTTCTTCAACTGGGATACATGAAATACGTCATGAACTCCTGACAATCCTTCGGGCAATTCCAACTTGTAGGCTACTTCTCCCATACGTTCCAATACTTTGTATGGGCCTACAAAACGTGGCGCTAACTTTCCCTTAACTCCAAAGCGCTTAACTCCTCGAAGTGGTGATACTCGAAGATAAACTCGGTCTCCGACTACGTAAACTGTCTCCTTGCGTTTAGAATCTGCATAACTCTTCTGCCTGGATTGAGCTACCTTTAGCCTGTCATGAATTAATTTCACTTTCTGTTCAGATTCCTTTATCAGATTCGGTCCAAACAACTGGCGATCTCCAACTTCATCCCAAGACAATGGGGTCCTGCACCTCCTTCCGTACAAGGCTTCGAAAGGGGCCATCTTCAAACTGGTTTGGTAGCTGTTGTTGGAAGAGAACTCTGCATATGGCAAATTCTCATCCCAACTAGATCCGTAATCTAGCGCACAAGCTCTTAGCATATCCTCCAAGATCTGGTTGACTCTCTCAGTCTGTCCATCTGTCTGTGGGTGGAAAGCTGTGCTAAACTCTAGTCTGGTTCCCAAAGTCTCATGCAACTGATTCCAGAACTTTGAGGTAAACTGGGTTCCTCTATCTGGTACAATGCTCCTTGGAACTCCATGCAGACATACGATCCTGGTCATGTATATCTTTGCCAACTTCGCACTGGTATAGATAGTCTTCACTGGAATGAAATGAGCTACCTTTGTCAAACGATCGACTACAACCCATATCGAGTCATAGCCTGAACGTGTTCTGGGCAATCCTGTAATAAAATCCATGCCTAGCTTATCCCACTTCCATTCAGGTATCGACAATGGTTGTACCAATCCTGCTGGCTTCTGATGCTATGCCTTCACTCTCTGACATACATCACAAACTGCTACGTACTCCGCAATATCCTTCTTCATTCCGGTCCACCAGAAAATATCCTTCAAATCCAAATACATCTTGGTATTTCCTGGGTGAATCAAATATGGTGAATCATGGGCCTCTTGCAGAATTAGCTTCCTAAGCTCCGGATCATTTGGCCCATAAACATGGTCTTCAAACCATAAGGTATCGTGCTCATCCTCATGAAATCCCTTAGCTTTTCCTTTGCTAATTTTCTCCTTAATAGAAGCAATCTCCTTGTCAGTGCTTTGGGCTTCTCTGATTTTATCCATCAATGTAGACTGAATCTCCAAATGCTGCTACATAGCCTCTCGGGACTATTTCTAAACATAACTCTCGAAGATTTTCGGCTAACTCCCTTGGTAATTCTCCCGTCATTAGGGTGTTGACATGGCTCTTACGGCTTAATGCGTCAGCTACTACGTTAGCCTTTCCGGGGTGATAATGCAATTACATATCATAATCCTTGATGAGCTCCAACCATCTCCTTTGTCTGAGATTCAACTCCTTCTGTGTGAAAATATACTTCAAACTCTTATGATCCGTATACACCTCGCAATGGTTTCCAATCAAAAAATGTCTCCAAGTCTTCAGTGCATGCACTACGGCTGCTAACTCCAAGTCATGCGTAGCATAATTCAACTCATGAGGCTTAAGCTATCGTGAGGCATATGAAACAACTCTCCCTTCCTGCATAAGCACTGCTCCAAGTCCTCGACGTGAAGCGTCGCAATACACCTCATCATCCTTGGTCTGGTCTGGCAAAATCAACACTGGTGAAGTAACCAAACGTTTCTTGAACTCCTGAAAACTAGCCTCACATTCCTCTGTCCATATGAACTTGGTATCCTTCTTCAACAACTCCGTCATAGGCTTCGCAATCTTTGAGAAATTCTCAATAAACCTCCGGTATTATCCTACGAGTCCAAGAAAACTCCGGATCTCCCCCACGGTGGTTGGTGCTTCCCACTTGGTCACAGTATCAACTTTAGTGGGGTCTACTGCTATACCTTCTTCGGATATAACGTGTCCGAGAAATCCAACTTCCTTCAACCAAAACTCACATTTGCTAAACTTGGCATATAGTTGATGCTCCCTGAGCTTTCCAAGAACCAAACGCAAATGTTCCTTATGCTCCTCTTCATTCTTTGAGTAAACCAGGATATCATCAATGAACACTACGACGAACTTATCCAAGAACTCCATAAACACTTTGTTCATCATGTTCATAAAATATGCAGGTGCGTTAGTCAGACCAAATGACATAATGGTATACTCGTACAACCCATATCTGGTGGTAAAAGCCGTCTTGGGTATATCCTGTTCCCGAATCTTCAACTGGTGGTATCCTGATCGCAGATCGATCTTGAAAAATAGCTTAGCTCCTTGCAATCGATCAAACAGATCATTGATCATCGGTAGTGGGTACTTGTTATTGATGGTTACTTCATTCAATCCTCGATAATCGACAACCATCCTTAACGATTCATCCTTCTTCTCCACTAGAAGTACTGGCGATCCCCAAGGTGAAGAACTTGGGCGAATATATCCTTTATCCAGTAACTCCTTAATTTGCTTCTTAATTTCCACCAAATCCTTTGCAGGCATCCTATATGGTCTTGATATTGGCCCTATGCCTGGCAAAAGCTCAATCAAAAATTCAATATCTCTATCCAGTGGCATGCCTGGCAACTCTTCTGGAAATACTTTGGGGAAATCCTTCACTACTGGTACTTCCTCCTGCACAACTCATGTTAAGCAATTTACTTGAGTCCTCTTTGGCACATGTCGGGATACATACTTGATCCTTCTCCCTTCTGGGGTGGTAAGCAAAATTGACTTACTAGCACATTCAATATTCCCTTCATACTTTGATAACCAATCCATGACTAATATCACATCCAATCCTTGGGATTCCAATACTATTAGGTCTGAGGGAAAAACATAGTTACCAATCCTTAATGGTAACCGATCACACCATAGACTAGCCATATATTCTACTCCAGGCGAGGTTACTAACATGGGTGACCTAAGGGCTTGGGTTGGCAGTTTATACTTATCCACAAATCCCCTTGATATGTATGAATGCGATGCACCAGTATCGAAAAGAACGAGTGCAGTAAATGACTTAACCAAAAACTTACCGATTACTGCATCCGGCTGCTCTTCAACCTCCTCCACATTAACGTTGTTCACCTGCCCCCTGTTGAAAGGGTTCGGCTTCTTCCTAGAGCTTCCATTGCCATTTCCATTCTGTGATTCAGGACATTCATTGGCATAATGTCCGGTCTTCTGGCACTTAAAGCAAGTGACTTGGCTCAGGTCTTTCTTGGCTGGGGTTGATGGGTTGGTGCGGTTCTGGCCATTGCTTCCTCCATTCCCATTACCATTCCTGGGGCCATTGTGATTGTGCGTGCTACCTCCTCCATGGGTATGCTGAAAATGTCCTCCCGGTCTAGGGGTAAATCATGGCTTCTGCTGAGCTCCTGAATTGTACTTTCCTTGTGCATACTTCCTCTTGCGATTTTCAATTTGCTGCTGCTTCCCTTCAATCATAAGAGCACGATATACCAACTCCTGGTAGTTATTGAAGGTTGCTACCATCAACTGCATGCTCAACTCATCATTCAGTCCTTCCAGAAACTTTTCCTGTTTAGCGGCATCCATAGCAACGTCATCTGGGGCATAACGTGCTAGCTTACTAAAGTCCTCCACATACTGGCCAACTGTCCGTCCTCCTTGGCGCAAGTTGCGAAACTCTCGCTTCTTCATGGCCATAGCTCCTGCTGAAACATGGGCAGTTCGAAAAGCCTGCTGAAACTGGTCCCATGTGACCGTATCGACAGGGAAAGTGGCTGTGAAATTCTCCCACCATGATGCTGCGGGTCCTTCAAGCTGATGTGCGGCAAACTTCACCTTCTCCGCATCCGTGCATCCTGCTGTGGTCAACTCTCTAGCTGTCTTGCGGACCCAATCATCTGCTACTATCGGCTCGGTGCTATTGGAAAACACCGGCGGATTCAGCCTAAGAAAACGGGCTAAGTGATCAACAGGTGGTGGTGGTGGTGGGTTGTTGTTGTTGTTCCCCTGATTCTGATTCTGGACTAGCAACTGCATCAACGTGTTCTGCTGCTGGATCAACTGGGTGAGCTCCGGTGGAAAGGTAAATCTAGGGTCACGTCTCGGAGGCATCTAAGGGTTTAGAAAAGATGAGATTTAAGAATAGAGGGGGTCTAAAGAGAAAACACTACCCATATGCACATGAGGCAAAAGCAAACAATTCACTTCATTCAATGAATCAAGGGCATACAATCGATCTAACTATCGCAAAAATGCTCGGACTACTATATTTACATGGTGGACTACTACTACTGATGAGGTGGTCTACTAGAAATATTCTTCGGTTGCAGACTCCATGATATCTGCTCCAGCTTCATCAACATAGTCATCATCACTATCATCTGGATCCGAGTCGGTGTCATCGATGATGATGTAGTCTTCCGGGCGAATCTCCTTGGGTTCTTCATCTTCATCTACTGGCGTAGGGCCTCCCATAAATATTCCAATCTTCTTGATCAGATCGTCATTCTTCCCCACTAATACTTCGATTTCCTCTTCATAATCTTCACGTGTATCCTTGAGTTCTTCTTCCAGTTCCTTGATTCTTGTCTTTGCCTTCTTCAGGTCTATCATGTCGGCGCACATCTGGTTCTCATGACGTCGAATGTGCTGGTTTAACTCCTGGATAAAAGCTGCAATTAATCTATCCTTTCTGGTGCTGATCATCTCCCAGTGCTCATCTCGGCGCCCACAAATCTGGTAGATAGTATCCTTGAGATCATTGCGGTAGGCTTCTCCAATGCGTCCCATGGCGATGTGAGCTGCCATGCTCTTTCCTAGACGCCAAGTTGGTGCATCAAAAGAAAACTCTATGGGCTCAGTGAATGGCATGAATGTCCTTCCTGGAACTTGAACTTGAATCATCCAGCGCTCTTCTTCAGGTAAAGTGGCGTTGTAGGTTCCGGTGAAGCTTGGTACTCCTATGTTCAGTTATCTAGTGACTTCCTTCAAGTGACGTCCAAAGGGTGTATCTTCATCCGGTTGCGTGAACTTGTTCCTTGCATCCGCCATCCTAAAGAGTAGAAAAGATGAGAGGTCAGAAGAGAAGAGAGTGAGTAGTGATCTTGGTCTTTAGCTTAGTGGTCGTGTCCTACAGTCAGCGTGTGCTCTGATACCATCTTGTAGCGACCAGACCTCAAACGGTCCAATCTATGTGCTCCGGTGTCATCCCTGGATCAGTAATGCTGACACCACACAGTACTTGAAGGATTTATAACAGAGTAGCAATCACACACTTATTACATCGAGTGTCTCAATAGAGATCTTATTACAATAAATATGGCTTAAGGCCATCTAATAACGATAACAGCGGAAGGCTTGGAAGATAAGCGAGTCCATCAACTCCAACGGCATCACTGAGTATAGAACCACGACCTAAAACTCCTTAATCATCGTCTGAAAAGTCTGCAACATTAACATTGGAGCCCGAAAACGGGTCAGCACATGGAATATGCTGGCAATGTAACACATAGAGAGTAATGGAATGAAACAGTTATACTATATGCATATTTGGCTGGTGGAAAGCTCTATGGTTACAGTTTTGCGTAAAGCCAATTTTTCCCTACTGCAAAGGAATAAATTTGTTTAACTATCATGGTGGTTGTTAAACATTGAGAATGGCTGACAGCATTCTCAATCCCAATTAAGCATCATCATTAAACAAACCCATCAAAATTAATTTTATAGTAACATGTTGAGATTCACATGATAATCAAGGTACTAGATACTCAAGATGTCCATAACCATGGACACGGCTAACCATGATTAGTTTATACACTCTACAGAGGTTTGCGCACTTTTCTCCACAAGACTCGATCTCCTCCGTTGGGATTCTCGCACTACATGGTGTTTGAGAAACGGATGACCGAGACATAGTCTTTCAGAAGCGCTAGCACCTTACGATGGGTAGACCGTACCACCTACATCCCCTACATCTGCTAGTCTACCACTGTAAGAGCTCACACGACTTAGTCAACTATGCTAGAGCCCATAATAGCTTGTGGCTGCACACGGAAGTTTCTAGCATGAAAATCTCATGATCCCTTTGAGCCTGGGTGGCGGTCCAAAAGAAAACAGGAAATCCTGGAATACCCAGATACCTCAATCCACCCAGATGTGTATTTAAGTTGTCACCTTAGATAAACCATTGATTCAAAAAAAATCTCACATCTGTCATGGATTTCACTCACCCAATCCACGTCTACTAGCATAGCATAGCAATAATAAGCAAACGTAGAAGTAACTCCCAAAGGTTTGATAATAAATGGGTAATAGGTACTACCTCAACTACTTCCCAAACCCACAATTCAATTAGATCCTAATCATGCAATGTTTAAGGGTTGATCTAATGCCATAAAACTGTGTAGTAGAAGGTATGATCAAAGTGTTACTTGCCTTGCTGATGATCCGGGAAACCTAGTGATTCGAAGTAACAAGCGGCGCACTCCGGGTACTCTATCTCAAACAAACAAGCATACAACAAGTACTCAACTAATGCAGAGGTAAAACTCAAATAAGAGATCTAACCAGAAAGTTCAACTTAAGAACTCCGGTTGGCAAAAAGAATCAAATCGAACGAAGCAACGAAAGACAAACGGCAAAAGAAACAGGCTTCGATTACTATTCTGGATCTAGGGCAATTTTTTACAGTAGGAAAAAGTTGTTTGAGTTGATTATACGGAAAGAGGGTTTCGAGACGAAACTCCAGGCGCTTGAATCGCCTGATTCCGATAAACGAGCGAGAAGTTATACTAAAACGAAAAGCGGATCAGAAATGACGATCAGAAAAATCACGGATTTAATCCGAGAAAAGAAAAACAACAAACAGTTTAACCAACGAATGTTCGTTAACTGGATCTAAACGACGAACACGTTCGTTAAAACGAATGAACGAGCGAACGCTTGCTAATTAGCCTAACCGAAAAAACCGTTCTAAAAAACGGATCTAAAAAATAAACCGTGGCTTTTTTTAAAAAAACCGGGCGGTTTTCTAAAGAAAACCGCCGGCGACGGCGGCTACCTCGGCGGCGGGTCCGGTGGGCGGCGGGGCGGCTTCAATGAGGCGACACGGGCCGGCGGCGAGGCGGCGGGGCGGCACGCGACAGCGGCGGCCTAGGGTTAGGGTTAGGGCGCGGCGCGGGGCTCGAGGCGGGCTGGGGCGCTGGTGGGCTGGCCGGCTCGGGCGGGCGCCTTATAAAGGCTGCCCCGGGCGGAGTCCCGCTCGGGTACTGCCCGGAGTCAGTTCACGTTTTTTTAAAATAATAACGCGCAGAAAATCAAGCCGCACAGGATGAACATTTATTTGGGGCCTAAATGCAATTTTGAAAAACGCGCATTTTTCCTAAATTCAAATAAAATAGCAAATAAAACCAAATAAAGTCTTATTTGATTTTTTATTAAATCCTCAATATTTATTTATTTTGGAAAAGTCATTTTATTCCCTCTCTCATATTTTTGCAATGGAAATTATTGAAGATAAAATAAATAAAATCAAATGATCCTATTTTTCAAAATTTGAGACAACTCAAATATGAAAATAACGAAATCCACAACTCTCTCCGAGGGTCCTTGAGTTGCGAAAAATTTCTAGGATCAACCAAAATGCAATAAATATGATATGCAATGATGATCTAGTGTATAACATTCCAAATTGGAAATTTGGGATGTTACAGTACCTGCACAAAACAAATAAATCCTCGCAACCAACGCAAAACTAGGGGTTGTCAATCCTTATAAGGCCACTTACGAGAGTGAGATCTGATAGATATGATAAGATAATATTTTTGGTATTTTTATGATAAAGATGCAAAGTAAAATAAAAGCAAAAGGAAATAACTAAGTATTGATAGATTAATATGATGAAGATAGACCTGGGGGCCATAGGTTTCACTAGTGGCTTCTCTCGAGAGCATAAGTATTCTACGGTGAGTGAACAAATTACTGTTGAGCAATTGACAAAATTAAGCATAGTTATGAGAATATCTAGTTATGATCATGTATATAGGCATCACGTCCGAGACAAGTAGACCGACTCCTGCCTGCATCTACTACTATTACTCCACACATCGACCACTATCCAGCATGCATCTAGAGTATTAAGTTAAAAACAAAGCAATGCCTTAAGCAAGATGACATGATGTAGAGGGATAGACTCATGCAATATGAAGAAAACCCCATCTTGTTATCCTCGATGGCAACAATACAATACGTGCCTTGCTGCCCCTACTGTCACTGGGAAAGGACACCGCAAGATTGAACCCGAAGCTAAGCACTTCTCCCATTGCAAGAAAGATCAATCTAGTAGGCCAAACCAAACTGATAATTCGAAGAGACTTGCAAAGATAACCAATCATACATAAAATAATTCAGAGAAGATTCAAATATTGTTCATAGATAGACTTGATCATAAACCTACAATTCATCGATCTCAACAAACACACCGCAAAAAGAAGATTACATCGAATAGTTCTCCACAAGAGAGGGGGAGAACATTGTATTGAGATCCAAAAAGAGATAAGAAGCCATCTAGCTACTAACCATGGACCCGTAGGTCTGAAGTGAACTACTCACACTTCATCGGAGGGCTATGGTGTTGATGTAGAAGCCCTCCGTGATCGCTGCCCCCTCCGGCGAAGCTCCGGAACAGGCCCCAAGATGGGATCTCGTGGATACAAAAAGTTACGACGGTGGAATTAGGGTTTTGGCTCCGTATCTGATCGTTTGAGGGTACGTAGGTATATATAGAGGAGGAAGGAGTATGTCGGTGGAGCAACAGGGGGCCCGCGAGGGTGGAGGGCACGCCTGGGGGGGTAGGCGCCCCCCCTACCTCGTGGCCTCCTCTTTTCTTTCTTGACGCATGGTCCAAGTCTCCTGGGTCTTGTTCATTGAGAAAATCACGTTCCCGAAGGTTTCATTCCGTTTGGACTCCGTTTGATATTCCTTTTCTTCGAAACCCTAAAATAGGCAAAAAACAACAATTCTGGACTGGGCCTCCGGTTAATAGGTTAGTCCCAAAAATAATATAAAAGTGGATAAAAAAGCCCAATAATGTCCAAAACAGTAGATAATATAGCATGGAGCAATCAAAAATTATAGATACGTTGGAGACGTATCAAGCATCCCCAAGCTTAATTCCTGCTCGTCCTCGAGTAGGTAAATGATAAAAACAGAATTTTTGATGCGGAGTGCTACTTGGCATAATTTTAATGTAATTCTTCTTAATTGTGGTATGAATATTCAGATCCGAAAGATTCAAGACAAAAGTTCATATTGACATAAAAATAATAATACTTCAAGCATACTAACTAAGCAATTATGTCTTCTCAAAATAACATGGCCAAAGAAAGTTCATCCCTACAAAATCATATGGTTTAGTCATGTTTCATTTTCGTCACACAAGAATGCTCTCATCATGCACAACCCCGATGACAAGCCAAGCAATTGTTTCATACTTTAGTAATCTCAAACCTATAAACTTTCACGCAATATATGAGCGCGAGCCATGGACATAGCACTATGGGTGGAATAGAATATAATGAGGGGGGTTATGTGGAGAAGGCAAAAAGGGAGACAGTCTCACATCAACGAGGCTAATCAATGGGCTATGGAGATGCCCACCGATTGATGTTAATGCAAGGAGTAGGGATTGCCATGCAACGGATGCACTAGAGCTATAAATGTATGAAAGCTCAACAAAAGAAACTAGTGGGTGTGAATCCAACTTGCTTGCTCACAAGACCTAGGGCACTTGAGGAGGCCCATTTTTGGAATATACAAGCCAAGTTCTATAATGAAAAATTCCCACTAGTATATGAAAGTGACAAAACAAGAGACTCTCTAACATGAAGATTAAGGTGCTACTTTGAAGCACAAGTGTGGCAAAGGATAGTAACATTGTCCCTTCTCTCTTTTTCTCTCATTATTTTTTGGGCATTCTCTCTTTTTTATGGCCTTTCTATTTTTTTATAATTCCTCACTTGGGACAATGCTCTAGAAAATGATGATCATCCCACTTCTATTTATTTACAACACAATGATTACAACTCGATACTAGAACAAAACATGACTCTATATGAATGCCTCCGGCGGTGTACCAGCATATGCAATGGACCAAGAGTGACATGTATGAAAGAATTATGAACGATGGCTTTGCCACAAATACTATGTAAACTACATGATCATGCTAAGAAATATGACAGTAATGAATGTGTCATGATGAACGGAATGATGGAAAGTTGCATGGCAATATATCTCAGAATGGCTATGTAAATGCCATAATAGGTAGGTATGGTGGCTGTTTTGAGGTAGATATAAGGAGGTTTATATGTGAAAGAGCGTATCACATCACGGGGTTTGGATGCACCGGCGAAGTTTGCACCAACTCTCAATGTGAGAAAGGGAAATGCACGGTACCGAAGAGGCTAGCAAGGATGTAAGGGTGAGAGTGCGTATAATCCATGGACTCAACATTAGTCATAAAGAACTCACATACTTATTGCAAAAATCTACAAGTCATCAAAAACCTCGGTACTACGCGCATGCTCCTAGGGGGATAGATTGGTAGGAAAAGACCATCGCTCGTCCCCGACCGCCACTCATATGGAAGACAATCAAATAGCACCTCATGTTTCAAATTTGTTGCATAATGTTTACCATACGTGCATGCTACGGGACTTGCAAACTTTAACACAAGTATTCCTCAATTTCACAACTACTCAACTAGCACAACTTTGATATTATTACCTCCATATCTCAAAACAATCATCAAGCATCAAACTTCTCTTAGTATTCAAAACATTCTTAAGAAAATTTCACTAACTTTGAATACCTAGCATATTAGTATTTTAAGAAAATTACCATGCTATTTAAGACTCTCAAAATAATCTAAGTGAAGCATGAGAGATCAATAGTTTCTATAAAACAAATCCACCACCATGCTCTAAAAGATATAAGTGAAGTACTAGAGCAAAACTATATAACTCAAAAGATATAAGCGAAGCACATAGAGTATTCTAACAAATTCCAAATCATGTATGGCTCTCTCAAAAGGTTTGTACAGCAAGGATGATCGTGGTAAAATAACAAGCAAAGACTCAAATCATACAAGACGCTCCAAGCAAAACACATATCATGTGGCGAATAAAAATATAGCTCCAAGTAAAGTTACCGATAGAAGTAGACGAAAGAGGGGATGCCTTCCGGGGCATCCCCAAGCTTTGTATTTTAGGTGTCCTTAGATTATCTTGGGGGTTCCATGGGCATCCCCAATCTTAGGCTCTTGCCACTCCTTGTTCCATAATCCATCAAATCTTTACCCAAAACTTGAAAACTTCACAACACAAAACTTAAAGTAGAAAATCTCGTGAGCTCCATTAGCGAAAGAAAATAAAAGACCACTTCAAGGTACTGTAATGAACTCATTCTTTATTTATATTGGTGTTATACCTACTGTATTCCAACTTGTCTATGGTTTATAATGTTGGGGAACGTAGCATAAATTCAAAATTTTCCTACGTGTCACCAAGATCTATCTATGGAGTCATCTAGCAACGAGGGAGGAGTGGATCTACATACCCTTGTAGATCGCGCGCGGAAGCGTTCAAGAGAACGGGGTTGATGGAGTCGTACTCGTCGTGATCCAAATCACCGATGATCCTAGCGCCGAACGGACGGAACCTCCGTGTTCAACACACGTACGGAGCAGCGACGTCTCCTCCTTCTTGATCCAGCAAGGGGGGAGAAGAGGTTGATGGAGATCCAGCAGCACAACGGCGTGGTGGTGGAAGTAGCGGGATTCCAACAGGGCTTCGCCAAGCGCTGCGGGAGGAGGGAGAAGTGTCATGGGAGGGAGAGGGAGGCGCCAGGGCTTAGGTATTGCTGACCTCCGTTCCCCCACTATATATAGGTCCAAGGGAGAGGGGGGGGCGCAGCCTTGGCCCTTCCTCCAAGGAAGGGTGCGGCCAGGGAGGAGTCCCTCCTCCCCAAGGCACCTCGGAGGTGCCTTCCCCTTTTAGGACTCTTCCTTTCCCTTATCTCTTGGCGCATGGGCCTCTTGGGGCTGGTGCCCTTGGCCCATACAGGCCAAGGCGCACCCCCTACAGCCCATGTGGCCCCCCGAGGCAGGTGGCCCCACCCGGTGGACCCCCGGGACCCTTCCGGTGGTCCCCGTACAATACCGGTGACCCCGAAACTTGTCCCGATGGCCGAAATAGCACTTCCTATATATAATTCTTTACCTACGGACCATTCCGGAACTCCTCATGACGTCCGGGATCTCATCCGGGACTCCGAACAACTTTCGGGTTACCGCATACTAATATCTCTATAACCCTAGCGTCACCGAACCTTAAGTGTGTAGACCCTACGGGTTCGGGAGACATGCAGACATGACCGAGATGACTCTCCGGTCAATAACCAACAGCGGGATCTGGATACCCATGTTGGCTCCCACATGTTCCATGATGATCTCATCGGATGAACCACGATGTCAAGGACTTAATCAATCCCGTATACAATTCCCTTTGTCTAGCGGTACGATACTTGCCCGAGATTCGATCGTCGGTATCCCGATACCTTGTTCAATCTCGTTACCGGCAAGTCTCTTTACTCGTTTCGTAACACATCATCCCGTGATCAAATCCTTGATCACATTGTGCACATTATGATGATGTCCTACCGAGTGGGCCCAGAGATACCTCTCCGTCACACGGAATGACAAATCCCAGTCTCGATTCGTGCCAACCCAACAGACACTTTCGGAGATACCTGTAATGTACCTTTATAGCCACCCAGTTACGTTGTGACGTTTGGCACACCCAAAGCACTCCTACGGTATCCGGGAGTTGCACAATCTCATGGTCTAAGGAAATGATACTTGACATTAGAAAAGCTTTAGCATACGAACTACATGATCTTGTGCTAGGCTTAGGATTGGGTCTTTGTCCATCACATCATTCTCCTAATGATGTGATCCCGTCATCAACGACATCCAATGTCCATGGTCAGGAAACCTTAACCATCTATTGATCAACGATCTAGTCAACTAGAGGCTTACTAGGGACATGGTGTTGTCTATGTATCCACACATGTATCTGAGTTTCCTATCAATACAATTCTAGCATGGATAATAAACGATTATCATGAACAAGGAAATATAATAATAATCAATTTATTACTGCCTCTAGGGCATATTTCCAACAGTCTCCCACTTGCACTAGAGTCAATAATCCAGTTCACATCGATATGTGATTAACACTCAAGGTCACATCCCCATGTGACTAACACCCAAAGAGTTTACTAGAGTCAATAATCTAGTTCACATTACCATGTGATTAACACTCGATGAGTTCTGGGTTTGATCATGTTATGCTTGTGAGAGATGTTATAGTCAACGGGTCTGAATCTTTCAGATCCGTATGTACTTCACAAATCTCTATGTCATCTTGCAGATGCAGCTACTACGCTATATTTGGAGCTATTCCAAATAACTGTTCTACTATACGAATCCAGTTTACTATTTAGAATAATCTGGATTAGTGTCAAAGTTTGCATCGGCGTAACCCTTTACGATGAACTCTTTTACCACCTCCATAATCGAGAAAATTCCTTAGTCCACTAGTTACTAAGGATAACTTTGACCGCTGTCTTGTGATCCATTCTAGGATCACTCTTGTACCCCCTTGACTGACTCATGGCAAGGCACATTTCAGGTGCGGTACACAGCATAGCATACTGTAGGGCCTACGTCTTAAGAATAGGGGACGACCTTCGTCCTTTCTCTCTATTCTGCCGTGGTCGAGCTTTAAGTCTTAACTTCATACCTTACAACTCAGGCAAGAACTCCTTCTTTGACTGATCCATCTTGAACACCTTCAAGATCATGTCAAGGTATGTGCTCATTTGAAAGTACCATTAAGCGTTTTGATCTATCCTTATAGATCTTGATGCTCAATGTTCAAGGAGCTTAATCCAGGCTTTCCATTGAAAAACACTTTCCAAATAACCCTATATGCTTTCCAGAAATTCTACGTCATTTCTGATCAACAATATGTCAACAACATATATTCATCAGAAATTCTATAGTGCTCCCACTCACTTCTTTGGAAATACAAGTTTCTCATAAACTTTGTATAAACCCAAAATCTTTGATCATCATCAAAGCATACATTCCAACTCCGAGATGCTTACTCCAGTCCCTAGAAGGATTGCTGGAGCTTTGCATACTTATTAGCATCTTTCAGGATTGACAAAACCTTCCGGTTTGTATCACATACAACCTTTCCTCAAAAAAAACGTCGAGGAAACAATGTTTTGACATCCTATCTGCAAGATTTCATAAATAATGCAGTAATCGCTAATATAATTCCAACAGACTCTTAGCATCGCTACGAGTGAGAAAGTCTCATCGTAGTCAACTCCTTGAACTTGTCGGAAAACATCTTAACGACAAGTCGAGCTTTCTTAATGGTGATACTTACCATCATTGTCCGTCTTCCTTTTAAAATCCATCTATACTCAACAGCCTTACGACCATCGAGCCGTTCTGCCAAAGTCTACACTTTGTTTTCATACATGGATCCTCTCTCGGATTTTATGGCCTCGAGCCATTTATCGGAATACGGGCCCACCATCGCTTCTCCATAGCTCGTAGGTTCATTGTTGTCTAGCAACATTACTTCCAAGACAGGATTACGTACCACTCTGAAGTAGTACGCATCCTTGTCATCCCACGAGATTTGGTAGTGACTTGATCTGAAGTTTCATGATCACTATCATAAGCTTCCACTTCAATTGGTGTAGGTGCCACAGGAACAACTCCTGTGCCCTGCCACACACTAGTTGAAGAGACGGTTCAATAACCTCATCAAGTCTCCACCATCCTCCCACTCAATTCTTTCGAGAGAAACTTTTCCTCGAGAAAGGACCCGATTCTAGAAACAATCCCTTATTGCTTTCGGATCTGAGACAGGAGGTATACCCAACTGTTTTTGGGTGTCCTATGAAGATGCATTTATCCGCTTTGGGTTCGAGCTTATCAGCCTGAAACTTTTTCACATAAGCGTCGCAGCCCCAAACTTTCAAGAAATGACAGCTTAGGTTTCTCTAAACCATAGTTCATACGGTGTCATCTCATCGGAATTACGTGGTGCCCTATTTAAAGTGAATGCGGTTGTCTCTAATGCCTAACCCATAAACTATCGTGGTAATTCGATAAGAGACATCATGGTATGCATCATATCCAATAGGGTGCAGTTATGATGTTCGGACACACCATCACACTATGGTGTTCCAGGCTGTATTAGTTGTGAAACAATTTCCACAATGTCTTAATTCTGTGCCAAACTCGTAATTCAGATATTCATCTCTATGATCATATCATAGATATTTTATCCTCTTGTCACGATGATCTTTCAACTTCACCCTGAAATTATTTGAACCTTTCAATAATTCAGACTCGTGATTCATCAAGTAAATATACTCAACATCTACTCAAATCATCTGTGAAGTAAGAACATAACGATATCCACTACACGCCTCAGCACTCATTGGACTGCACACATCAAAATGTATTACTTCCAACAAGTTGCTTTCTAGTTCCATTTTACTGAAACCGAGGCTTTCAGTCATCTTGCCCATGTGGTATGATTTGCATGTCTCAAGTGATTCAAAAATCAAGTGAGTCCAAACGGTCCATTTGCATGGAGTTTCTTCATGCATATACACCAATAGACATGGTTCGCATGCCTCAAACTTTTCAAAAACGAGTGAGCCCAAAGATCCATCAACATGGAGCTTCTTTCATGCGTTTTATACCGATATGACTTACGTGGCAGTGCCACAAGTAGGTGGTACTATCATTACTATCTTTTGGCATGAACATGTGTATCACTACGATCGAGATTCAATAAACCATTCATTTTAGGTGTAAGACCATTGAAGGTATTATTCAAATAAACAGAGTAACCATTACTCTCTCCTTAAATGAATAACCGTATTGCGGTAGACATAATCCCATCATGTCTATGCTCAACGCAAACACCAATCTTGATGGTAGAGGGAGCGTACGATATTTGATCAACCATGGAAATACTTCCAACACATATCGTCATCTCACCTTTTGGCTAGTCTCCGTTTATTCCGTAGCTTTTATTTCGAGTTACTAACACTTAGCAACCGAACCGGTATCTAATACCCTGGTGCTACTAGGAGTACTAGTAAAGTACACATTAACATAATGTATATTCAATATACTTCTATCGACAGCCTTCTCATCTACCAAGTATCTAGGGTAATTCTGCTCCAGTGGCTGTTCCCCTTATTACAGAAGCACTTAGTCTCGGGTTTGGGTTCAACCTTGGGTTTCCTCACTAGAGCAGCAGCTGATTTGCCGTTTCATGAAGCATCCCTTTTTGCCCTTGCCCTCCTTGAAACTAGTGGTTTCACAAACCATCAACAATTGATGCTCCTTCTTGATTTCTACTTTTGTGGTGTCAAACATCGCGAATATCTCAAGGATCATCATATATGTCCTCGATACATTATAGTTCATCACGAAGCTCTAGTAGCTTGGTGGTAATGACTTCGGAGAAACATCACTATCTCATTTGGAAGATCAACTCCCACTTGATTCCAATGATTGTTGTACTCAGACAATCTGAGCACAAGCTCAACAATTGAGCTTTTTCCCTTAGTTTGCAGGCTAAGAAAAATCGTCGGAGGTCTTATACCTCTTGACGTGGGCACGAGCCTGAAATCCCAATTTCAGCCCTCGAAACATCTCATATGTTTCGCGACGTTTCAAAACGTCTTTGGTGCCTCAACTCTAAGCCGTTTAACTGAACTATCACGTAGTTATCAAAATGTGTATGTCAGATGTTCGCAACATCCATAGACAACGTTCGAGGTTCAGCACACTGAGCGGTGCATTAAGGACATAAGCCTTCTATGAAGCAATGAGGACAATCCTCAGTTTACGGACCTAGTCCGCATAATTGCTACTATCAACTTTCAACTAAAATTTCTCTAGGACCATATCTAAACAGTAGAACTAAAGTGCGAGCTACGACATAATTTGCGAAGACCTTTTGACTATGTTCAGGATAATTAAGTTCATCTTATGAACTCCCACTCAGATATACATCCCTCTAGTCATCTAAGTGATTACATGATCCGAGTCAACTAGGCCGTGTCCGATCATCACGTGAGACGGACTAGTCAACATCGGTGAACATCTTCATGTTGATCGTATCTTCTATACGACTCATGTTCGACCTTTCGGTCTCTTGTGTTCCGAGGCCATGTATGTACATGCTAGGCTCGTCAAGTCAACCTAAGTGTTTCGCGTGTGTAAATCTGTCTTACACCCGTTGTATGTGAACATTAGAATCTAACACCCGATCATCACGTGGTGCTTCGAAACAACAAACTGTCGCAACGGTGCACAGTTAGGGGGAACACTTTCTTGAAATTATAATGAGGGATCATATTATTTACTACCGCCGTTCTAAGTAAACAAGATGTATAAACATGATAAACATCACATGCAATCAAATAGTGACATGATATGACCAATATCATATTGCTCCTTTTGATCTTCATCTTCGGGGCTCCATGATCATCATCGTCACCGGCATGACACCATGATCTCCATCATCATGATCTCCATCATCGTGTCTCCATGAAGTTGCCTCGCCAACTATTATTTCTACTACTACAACTAACGGTTAGCAATAAAGTAAAGTAATTACATGACGTTTATGTTGACACGCAGGTCATAAATAAATTAAGACAACTCCTATGGCTCCTGCCGGTTGTCATACTCATCGACATGCAAGTCGTGATTCCTATTACAAGAACATGATCAATCTCATACATCACATATATCATTCATCACATCCTTTTGGCCATATCACATCACATAGCATACCCTGCAAAAAAATGTTAGACGTCCTCTAATTGTTGTTTGCATGTTTTACGTGGCTGCTATGGGTTTCTAGCAAGAACGTTTCTTACCTACGTAAAAACCACAACGTGATATGCCAATTGCTATTTACCCTTCATAAGGAGCCTTTTCATCGAATCCGATCTGACTAAAGTGGGAGAGACAGACACCCGCTAGCCACCTTATGCAACTAGTGCATGTCAGTCGGTGGAACCAGTCTCACGTAAGAGTACGTGTAAGGTCGGTCCGGGCCGCTTCCTCCCACAATGCCACCGAATCAAGATTGGACTAGTAACGGTAAGCATATTGAACAAAATCAACGCCCACAACTACTTTGTGTTCTACTCGTGCATAGAAACTACGCATAGACCTAGCTCATGATGCCACTGTTGGGGAACGTAGCATAAATTCAAAATTTTCCTACGTGTCACCAAGATCTATCTATGGAGTCATCTAGCAACGAGGGAGGAGTGGATCTACATACCCTTGTAGATCGCACGCGGAAGCGTTCAAGAGAACAGGGTTGATGGAGTCGTACTCGTCGTGATCCAAATCACTGATGATCCTAGCGCCGAACGGACGGCACCTCCGCGTTCAACACACGTACGGAGCAGCAACGTCTCCTCCTTCTTGATCCATCAAGGGGGGAGAAGAGGTTGATGGAGATCCAGCAGCACGACGGCGTGGTGGTGGAAGTAGCGGGATTCCAACAGGGCTTCGCCAAGCGCTGCGGGAGGAGGGAGAAGTGTCATGGGAGGGAGAGGGAGGCGCCAGGGCTTAGGTATTGCTGCCCTCCCTTCCCCCCACTATATATAGGTCCAAGGGAGAGGGGGGGGGGGCGCAGCCTTGGCCCTTCCTCCAAGGAAGGGTGCGGCCAGGGAGGAGTCCCTCCTCCCCAAGGCACCTCGGAGGTGCCTTCCCCTTTTAGGACTCTTCCTTTCCCTTATCTCTTGGCGCATGGGCCTCTTGGGGCTGGTGCCCTTGGCCCATACAGGCCAAGGCACACCCCCTACAGCCCATGTGGCCCCCCGGGGCAGGTGGCCCCACCCGGTGGACCCCCGGGACCCTTCCGGTGGTCCCGGTACAATACCGGTGACCCCGAAACTTGTCCCGATGGCCGAAATAGCACTTCCTATATATAAGTATTTACCTCCGGACCATTCCGGAACTCCTCATGACGTACGGGATCTCATCCGGGACTCCGAACAACTTTCGGGTTACCGCATACTAATATCTCTATAACCCTAGCGTCACCGAACCTTAAGTGTGTAGACCCTACGGGTTCGGGAGACATGCAGACATGACCGAGATGACTCTCCGGTCAATAACCAACAGCGTGATCTGGATACCCATGTTGGCTCCCACATGTTCCATGATGATCTCATCGGATGAACCACGATGTCAAGGACTTAATCAATCCCGTATACAATTCCCTTTGTCTAGCGGTACGATACTTGCCCGAGATTCGATCGTCGGTATCCCGATACCTTGTTCAATCTCGTTACCGGAAAGTCTCTTTACTCGTTTCATAACACATCATCCCGTGATCAACTCCTTGATCACATTGTGCACATTATGATGATGTCCTACCGAGTGGGCCCAGAGATACCTCTCCGTCACACGGAGTGACAAATCCCAGTCTCGATTCGTGCCAACCCAACAGACACTTTCGGAGATACCTGTAGTGTACCTTTATAGCCACCTAGTTACGTTGTGACGTTTGGCACACCCAAAGCACTCCTACGGTATCCGGGAGTTGCACAATCTCATGGTCTAAGGAAATGATACTTGACATTAGAAAAGCTTTAGCATACGAACTACATGATCTTGTGCTAGGCTTAGGATTGGGTCTTTGTCCATCACATCATTCTCCTAATGATGTGATCCCGTCATCAACGGCATCCAATGTCCATGGTCAGGAAACCGTAACCATCTATTGATCAACGAGCTAGTCAACTAGAGGCTTACTAGGGACATGGTGTTGTCTATGTATCCACACATGTATCTGAGTTTCCTATCAATACAATTCTAGCATGGATAATAAACGATTATCATGAACAAGGAAATATAATAATAATCAATTTATTATTGCCTCTAGGGCATATTTCCAACATATAAACTATTTTACTAGCCATAGATTCATCAAAATAAGCAAACAACACAGGAAAAACAGAATCTGTCAAAAACAGAACAGTCTATAGTAATCTGCAGCTAGAGAAAGATCTGGAACCCCAAAAACTCTAAAATAAATTTCTGGACGTGAGGAATTTATCTATTAATCATCTTCAAAAAGAATTAACTAAATAGCACTTTCCAAATAAAAATGACAGCAGTTCTCTTGAGCGCTAAAGTTTCTGTTTTTTACAGCAAGTGTAACAAGACTTTCCCCAAGTCTTCCCAACGGTTCTACTTGGCACAAACACTAATTAAACACAAAAAACACAACCAAAACAGAGTCTAGATAAATTGTTTATTACTAAACAGGAGCAAAAAGTAAGGAATAAAAATAAAATTGGGTTGCCTCCCAACAAGCGCTATCATTTAACGCCCCTAGCTAGGCATAACAAGCAAGAATAGATCTAGGTATTGCCATCTTTGGTAGGCAATTCTTCAATTAGGCATCTACCATCTTTAGGAATTTCTTTCTTTTTAATAATTATCGAACTTTTAGGCACAAGATCGAAAAATTCATTTGTAACAAATGGTTCCTTAATGATAGCAAAAAGATTGGGATGAATACTTATAGATTTGAGATCCGCATTTTCCTTACTAGAAGATTCAACTTTAGTTTTAGGAACATACATAAGCTTGGCAACTTTAGTGGAAGGACTTGGAGTATTCTTTACGGAAGAAAAAGCGGTTCCCAAGTTGATAATAATATCCTCAAGTTTGTCGATCCTAGTAGAATCGTGATTTATTTTCTCATTAACTATGGGTTCATTTTCTTTAATATTTTTTAAAGTAACTCCTACTTTAGATCCATATTGAGAGATTCGGCTGTGGATCTTTTTATCCAAATTTTCAATTAACTCTATGGTAGCAACCTTATTTTCAATAGTTTCAAGCCTTTGCATTACATGCTCCAAAGTTAATACAGTTCCATTAACCAAGAGAGGGGGTGAGCCAAATAAATCTATCATAGCATTATAAGAATCAAAAGTATGGCTACCCAAGAAGTTCCCTCCGGTAATAGTATCAAGAACATATCTGTGCCAAGGAGTAATGCCTACATAAAAATTGCGAAGGAGAACGGAAGTAGATTGCTTCCTAGTAGATCTATTTTGAGCATTGCAAATTATATACCAAGCATCTTTTAGATTTTCTCCCTCCCTTTGCTTAAAATTTCATTCTCGGGAGACAACGGAGAAGATAAGGGACTAGCCATAACGACAAGCAAACAAACTAACACACAAGCAAACAAAAAGCAAGCAGGCAAAAAGAGGCAAATAGAGAAAGAGAGGGAGGATAGAGAGAGAGGGTAAATAAAACGGCAAGGGTGAAGTGGGGGAGATGAAAATGAGAGGCAAATGGAAAATACTGTAATGCGGGAGATAAGGGTATGTGATGGGTACTTGGTATGTTGACTTTTGCGTAGACCTCCCCGGCAACGGCGCCAGAAATCCTTCTTGCTAACTCTTGAGCACTGCGTTGGTTTTCCCCGAAGAGGAAGGGATGATGCAGCAAAGTAGCGTAAGTATTTCCCTCAGTTTTTGAGAACTAAGGTATCAATCCAGTAGGAGGCTACGCGCGAGTCCCTCGTACCTACACAAAACAAATAAATCCTCGTAACCAACGCAGATAGGGGTTGCCAATCCCTATAAGGCCACTTACGAGAGTGAGATCTGATAGATATGATAAGATAATATTTTTGGTATTTTTATGATAAAGATGCAAAGTAAAATAAAAGCAAAAGGAAATAACTAAGTATTGATAGATTAATATGATGAAGATAGACTCGGGGGCCATAGGTTTCACTAGTGGCTTCTCTCGAGAGCATAAGTATTCTACGGTGGGTGAACAAATTACTGTTGAGCAATTGACAGAATTGAGCATAGTTATGAGAATATCTAGGTATGATCATGTATATAGGCATCACGTCCGATACAAGTAGACCGACTAATGCCTGCATATAGAGTATTAAGTTAAAAACATAGTAACGCCTTAAGCAAGATGACATGATGTAGAGGGATAGACTCATGCAATATGAAGAAAACCCCATCTTGTTATCCTTGATGGCAACAATACAATACGTGCCTTGCTGCCCCTACTGTCACTGGGAAAAGGACACCGCAAGATTGAACCCAAAGCTAAGCACTTCTCCCATTGCAAGAAAGATCAATCTAGTAGGCCAAACCAAACTGATAATTCGAAGAGACTTGCAAAGATAACCAATCATACATAAAAGAATTCAGAGAAGATTCAAATATTGTTCATAGATAGACTTGATCATAAACCCACAATTCATCGGTCTCAACAAACACACCGCAAAAAGAAGATTACATCGAATAGTTCTCCACAAGAGAGGGGGAGAACATTGTATTGAGATCCAAAAAGAGAGAAGAAGCCATCTAGCTACTAACCATGGACTCGTAGGTCTAAAGTGAACTACTCACACTTCATCGGAGGGCTATGGTGTTGATGTAGAAGCCCTCCGTGATCGATGCCCCCTCCGGTAGAGCTCCGGAACAGGCCCCAAGATGGGATCTCGTGGATACAGAAATTTACGGTGGTGGAATTAGGGTTTTGGCTCCGTATCTGATCGTTTGGGGGTACGTAGATATATATAGGAGGAAGGAGTACGTCGGTGGAGCAACAGGGGGCCCACGAGGGTGGAGGGCGCGCCTGGGGGGGTAGGCGCGCCCCCTACCTCGTGGCCTCCTCTTTTCTTTCTTGACGTAGGGTCCAAGTCTCCCGGGTCTTGTTCGTTGAGAAAATCACGTTCCCGAAGGTTTCATTCCGTTTGGACTCCGTTTGATATTCCTTTTCTTCGAAACCCTAAAATAGGCAAAAAACAGCAATTCTGGGCTGGGCCTCCGATTAATTGGTTAGTCCCAAAAATAATATAAAAGTGGATAATAAAGCCCAATAATGTCCAAAATAGTAGATAATATAGCATTGAGCAATCAAAAATTATAGATACGTTGGAGACGTATCATTCATCCGATGAGATCATCGTGGAACATGTGGGAACCAACATGGGTATCCAGATCCCGTTGTTGGTTATTGGCCGGGGAGATGTCTCGGTCATGTCTACATGGTTCTCGAACCCGTAGGGTCTACACACTTAAGGTTCTGTGACGCTAGAGTTGTTATGGGAAATTGTATGTGGTTACCGAAGGTTGTTCGGAGTCCTGGATGAGATCCCGGACGTCACAAAGAGTTCCAGAATGGTCCAGAGGTGAAGATTTATATATGGGAAGTCTAGTTTCAGTCGCTGGAATAGTTTCGGGGGTTATCGGTATTGTATCGGGACCACCGAAAGGTGTCCGGGGGTCCACCGGGTGGGGCCACCTGCCCCGGGGGACTTAATGGGCTGAATATGAGAGGGAACCAGCCCCTGGTGGGCTGGTGCGCCCCCCCAAGGGCCCAAGGCGTCTAGGGTTGGAAACCCTAGGGGGAGGGGGCACCTCCCACCTTGCTTGGGGGGCCAGTCTCCCCCCTGGCCGCCCCCCTCTAGATGCATCTAGGGGGACGGCCCCCTCTCCCCTTAACCCTATAAATAGAAAGGGGGTGGGAGGGCAGCCGCACCCCCTTCACTGGCGCAACCCCTTCCTCCTCCAACACCTCCTCCTCCTCCGTAGTGCTTAGCGAAGCTCTGCCGGAGAACCACGCGCTTCACCACCACGACGTTGTGCTGCCGGAGTTCTCCCTCAACTTCTCCTCTCCCCTTGCTGGATCAAGAAGGAGGAGACGTCCCCGGGCTGTACATGTGTTGAACGCGGAGGCACCGTCCGTTCGGCGATTGATCGGATCTTCTGCGATTTGAATCGCCGCGAGTACGACTCCATCAATCGCGTTCTTGTAACACTTCTACTTAGCGATCTTCAAGGGTATGAAGATGCACTCCCTCTCTATCGTTGCTGGCATCTCCTAGATTGATCTTGGTGACACGTAGGAAAATTTTGAATTATTACTACGTTCTCCAACAATTAGGGTGAATCAATTTCAATGGAGAAAAAGGAGGTGAAGCGGAGCTTCAAGTCAAGCCGGGGGCACCGCTATGAGTGGCAGTGAGGCATGGGGCCACATGCGAGGCTGAGCATGGACGAGCCGGAGCTGGTGACGAGGCAACTAGTGGAGGTGGGTCCACTGGTTGGCTGGTGCAGGTGGGGGACCTTGAGACGGCATGACGAGTGGCAGCGAAGCGTGTCGTTGGAGCCAGAGGAGAGGTAGTGAAACCTGGAGGCGAGCAATGGAGGAGGGACCGTTCAAAGAGAAAAAAAGCTGGAGGAAGAAGGACAACTGTTGGATCTTAATCCAAACAAATATCGAAAGTACACTTATGCAAAGTGAATTTCAGGCGACTTAGTCCTTAATTAACTAATTTATTAAGTAGGGATGCATGAGCATGCATCAAAACATATGAGTATGTATTTCCTCCATTTTTGTTTACTCAATTATCTTAAGTCAAATTTTGTAAATTTTGACCAAGTCCATAAAAAACATATTAACATCTATATACTTTATCGGTACTATTGGGTTCATCGTTCAATATATTTTCACACCATATATATTTGTTATTGTAAATTTTTATATTGTTCTCCATAAATCTGGTCAACTTTATAAATTTGGACTTAAACTAAATTAAATATGCAGAGTAAATTTGGACGCAGTGACCTGGCTCCCAGGTGTAGATGCTCCCGCCGGTGAACAGTAAAATCGTAAAAATAACAAACAAATTTAAAAATCCAAATAATTTAGGCATGCAAGATGCTCTAATGTGTGATGCTCATGTCAAATTTGGTGGTGTTTGGACATTTGAGTAGCTCTCAACAAAAACAAAATTCAGGCTTGTGAGAAAGTTAAAAAAAATGCATTGTTCGGAGCTCATTTTGTCTTTCTGCCACGAGCTTCTGGAATCTCATTTACCCATGATAGTTTGCACCCTGACACACTCAAGCATCTTGCAGGAAAAAAAACTGAATTTTTAAATTTTTTATGGTAATTTTACTGTTCATCAAATGGAGATGAGCCGGGGCTCAAATTGAATATTTGAGTAATTCTCTACTACTCAAAATTCAAACATACGTAAGGTTCCTCTTCCTGTCAGGTAAAACTCTTTATCAACCGTTTTCCCCCTCCCACCATGTACCTCCACCGATTTGTTTCGTCCAATCATTTTTTGTTCACCACACCATAATTGACCGTACCTTCACGTACGTCCCACAATCGCATCAATTAACTTCTCTTTTGCACCACCGCATCAATTCCACCTTAATTAACTTAACTTTTGCATTAATTTCTTATATCACGTGATTTACTTACCTTACATATTAGTTCCATAATTTAAGTAGTACTCCACGACAATGCATGACACATCCCAGATTTTTTTTTATTATTTGGGTAAGTTTAGGTTATTTGTTGTACACGTTTGATTTGTATCGGCTCACATGTGTTATGGAATTAGGAGATCATGCCCGAATCTATGAGAATGCCTGGGTTTTGAAAAGTTTGGATTTTCTGAAAATGTGATTCATATATCTCCTTCTTCTCATTCTGACTTAGCCGAAGAAGCCAAGCTGCAGACTCCACGATAATCCTGACAGGCTTGCCAGTTTATTTTTAATCTATTATTGTCGTGCTGAAAATTATTTGGCACCATAGCAATCGCACGGGTAATTATACCTAGTAAATAAAAACAGGGGGAGTGGCAAGGTGCATGGACGACAAACATGTCAGTCAGGAATAGTGAATCCACATGTTCTATGAGGCAATAGCATTATCTGTAGTAACTGACCTTAAGTGCGTAGGCAGATGAGGACCCTACCTGCCGGTGGCTAGTACTACAGTATCTTTTGAAAACGTGGTGGATCGTCGTCCAGCATCATCCAGTACACCCAGTACTGAGTACACCCTGCACAGATTTGGAGCTAGGCAGCTAGCTGCTTCATGGAAATGGCCAACCGAACCGTCCAGTACGCCATGGTCAGTGCGCTGCGCCCGTACCTGCTCAACTACCTGCTATGGCTCCTGGATCGATCCGCCATTTTTCTCTTCTCCTAGTATAAGAAATTTGCTCCATCGCATTTCGACGTCCATAGTTTTTGTGTGGTTGTTGGCATGCACGCAGGTGGATGCCTTCACTGGCGAGCCGTTCAAGGGCAACCCGGCGGCGGTGTGCCTCCTGAAGGACGACGCCGCTGCCAATGACGACAAGTGGCTTCAGTCCGTCGCTGCGGAGTTCAACGTATCCCAGACGGCCTTCCTCTTCCCCCGCGATGGAGGCTCCAGCTCGTCGTCCACCCCGCGGTTCCGCGTCCGCTGGTTCAGCCCCACCACCGAGGTCCCGCTGTGCGGGCACGGGACACTGGCGTCCGCTCACTTCCTCTTCACCGCCGTCCTCCCGAAGCAGCACGACGTGATCGAGTTCGTGACCGAGTCCGGGATCCTGACCGCCCGGAAGGTTCCCGGAGCAAGTTCGCGGCCGCGGGTGACGGAGGAGGAGCAGGGGAAACCGTTCATCGAGCTGGATTTCCCCACGAGCGATGTTTTCGTGGACTGCAGCTCCACCCACGAGCTGCCGTCCATATTCCTGAAGGCCACGCCCATAGTCGGTGTTCACCGAGCAGCAACCACCGACGACTTCATCGTACGTATATAACTGCCTCACCATTGCTCTGTCAAGAGCATTCTGATACCAATCTGAGCAATGCTACAAGCACGGGCACATAATACGGATTTAACGGGAAAGCTTAGCTGGGATAATTTGACCTCAGGGTGGACGACACGAGCAAGCTTTTCGGCCCGCTCGTGGCCTGTTCAGGACCGGACGGTTACGGTCCAGGATCGGTAGAAAATCTGGTCGGTCCGGGCTGCAATTTTCGGCCCAAGAAACTGTCGGTCCGGTCGGGTCTTTAACCGAGCCGCTCAGTCGGACCGAAAAAACGTAGTCACCGCCGCTGCCGTGCCTCGTCGTCGTGGCCACCGGCAGCCCCCGTGTGAACCATCATGTCCACGAGCTTCCCCTCTCATCCCTTCTTCACTTTCCAATGCGCCATAGCCTCTTGACGCCACTCGCCATCGCTGCCGTGCGCGCACCGGCGCCGATATGATGTTCTCGACCATGGAATCGACCCCAAACCTGGCACCAATCCTGCCATGGCAACAGCACGTACACCGGTTACCAGCTGCCCCAGCTATAAAAACGCGTCGCCGGCACAACCAGGAATAACTGGACATAATCCCAACGCTCTGAAGGTGAAGCCACCGCTGCTGTTCGAGGAGTCCCTCTGTGCTCGTGGGGATTTCTCACGCACTTCAGTTTCGTTAGTTTCGTCAGTGTAAGAAGGAGCAATAGGAGAGAAGCAGGTCGTATGTTCATGTATCTATCGAGTGTTACAAATGTACAGAGAAGAGGAGGATGCAGGTGCGGCTACTACGCTAACAAACTCCGTAACAAACTCATCTAGATAAGCTCGTGCCATCATGCAATAGAGACTAGGACTGGTAGTTACGGAGAGAAAGAGAGAGAGAGTTACGTTGGTTCAGTTTCAACAGGTTCAGAAAATTCAGTTTGTTGGTTTCGCCCAAGTTTCAGTTGATAGCTAATTTCTCGTGCACGTAGGCGCTCGCGCACGTCGTCCACTTCGTCCCATCAGTCATGCACGTACCCCACCTCGCCGCTGCACTCGCACACATCGACGCCGGTAGTTGTTGGCCGGTCCATTCGGTCCAGTCGGTCCGGCTCGGGCTTTGTCAGCATCGGTCTGGTCCCCCAAAACAGGACCGCTCGCCTCCTCGGTCCGGTCCGGTCTGGCCCGCCGGCGGTCGGTCCAAACGACGGCTCGGACCGGGACCGGACCGGCCTGGACCGTGTCCACCCTGATTTTGACCGGAAGAAATCAGTGTGAAGGGCCATGGCCCCTGAAATTCAGAGGGGTACTCTATAACAAAATATTAGACATTTTGTAGTTCAATTTAAACTGCAAAAACGTATTATATTTAGTTATAGAGGTAGTTTTCTCTTGCGGGTGTATAGTGGTAGTATTTCTTTAGAGAAATATAAAACTATATTCGCCAAATCATAAAATTCAGAACTATGGCAAAATCGTGGCAACCTGCAACGAAAACTGAGGGGCAGTAGGCTGTGACGGCGTGGATAAACCGGGTAGCAGCTGCTGGAGTACGCAGTATCTGAACCGTCTGGTTGAGACTTGAGAGTGGTGATTAGTATTTAGGAGCTACAGTATTAGGGTTGTTCCACAACATGGGATAGTTGGACTGCTTCTGACTCGAACGGTCCAAACAACGTTGGAGTTAGAATTTTCTACACCTATTTGCTGAGCATAACAACGGATTTGCAAACTCGACTCCTATGAGGTAGCAGATCAGGCAACTATGCTATACATCTACATGACAAAAGAATCTGCGCGTCGTGGCCTTTTTCAGGTAGAACTTTCATCGGGAGAAGAGGTTGCTGATGTCCTTCCTAACTTGGAACAACTTAAAAAGTGTGCTGGCAGAGGTGTCATTGTTACAGGACAGGCGCCACCTGGATCTGGTTATGACTTCTTCTCACGATTCTTCGCCCCGAAAAAAGGGGTAGACGAGGTGATCTTGTAAACTTTCTATAAGTTGAATACATATATACCATAGTACATGAAGCTTGTTTAACTTATGGTCTTCTTTCTTGAGTTAGAAATAGCAACACACCTACATTTAATTTTGGAAAGAAAATTAAATTACGGCCATATTGTCTATGGAGAATATACCAGCTTCTTTCATATCTCATAACCCATCGGCATTGTGCTACATAACAGGACCCTGTTTGTGGCAGTGCACATTGTGCTCTAGCACCATTCTGGGCCGAAAACTGGGCAAACGAAGACTGACGGCGTTTCAAGTATGTCTTGACTACCTCTATGACCAACTGGATCATTCTTTTGATATGCATGTGTTTGAAAAAATTGCTAAAATATGTGCTTAATCATCTTAAATCATTCGTTTACCATGTATCATCAGGTATCTAAAAGGACCGGAACACTTTATCTGGAGTTGGATGCTGCAAATCGGAGGGTAAAAATTCAAGGACAAGCCATTACTGTGATGGTTGGAACACTCCTAGCTTAGCTAGCTAGCATATATTTTCCATCTATGTATGCTTTGAACTACGGTGTCACAACAATGCATGGTTACATTTGTTGTTTTATGTTGTTTTAACACTAACGGTCTTACTCCTGTAGGAGTACATATTCCGTGGTGAATTTATTGACTGGTTTGGTATCGTAGCTGTGTTGATGATTTTCTCTATTAACTCGGTGAAATTTATAAAACATAACTTAGGGCAAAACTTATAAGCCTTTTATTTCATATTTTAGAATGGATGAAGTAAAGTAGACACCATTCTTCTTGGTTAATAGTCAAACAAATGTGGCAAAAACTTTTGCATTCCTTTGAAAATTTTGTTATTCTGAATGATGCTCATGGATCTCATTTAATCAGGCGCACACACACATTTGATGTGCTTATCAATTAGTACAAATTATTCCAGTTATAACTTGCTAGCTATCTTAAGAAAAAACTCAAACCTAGCTAATTATTACTTGGAAGGTAATATCCAAACCGGCGGCGGGTAAAAGTTTCGGACATGCTCTCTGAGATCCCAGATTTTCTTCATCGTGCCGTCCTTGAGGCTGTACACCCCGACGGGAGTGGATATTTTCCGGGGACGACGGCCTTTTTGGGAGCCTCGACCGTCCTGGCGGCGTTCGCATTCGCGTTGGCTTTCTCGGCCGTGGCGGCCTTCCTTCGCCTGGCGGCGGCGCCCTTGCTTGGGCCTTTTGATAAGGGCCTTTAGTCCCGGTTGTTACACGAACCGGGACAGATGGGTCTCCACGTGGCCGGTGCGCCGAGTCCAGGCAGGAGGGCCTTTGGTCCCGATTGGTGGCACCAACCGGGACCAATAGGCATCCAAGCGCCAGCATTTCAGGGGCTGGGGTTTTTATTTTTTTTGGAGGGGGGGGGGGGTGGGGGGTTTTGGGGTTTAATTTAGGTGTTTCATATATTGTGTTAGCTAGCTAATTAATAGAGAGAAGTGTCCTCTCTTATGTCCGTGCTTGGAAGACGCTATATATACGTGTATATAGAGAGGACTAGACACGCTAGCTAGTAAGCAAATAAAGGAAACAGAAGATCGTCATGAACATATGCATACAAAGAGAAGTGATATCGACCACCTCTCCTTTTCCGAGAGATTGGTCGAACAACAAGTTCTCGTATATCTATCCGACACTACCGGCTACATATATACAATAATTATCTCTTACAATATAATCTCCTAATTATATATGAACACATGGTCCCTATAGTATTCTCCGTCTTCAGCGATCACGTGGTAAAGGAAGAATGCCGCCAATTCCTTTTGAATTGCTCGCATACGAACTGGTTCTAGGAGTTCATCCCGCATCCGAAACATCTAATTTGAACAAGGGGGTCAATATATATATATATATATATATATATATATATATATATATATATATATATATATATATATATACAGTGTTACTATTCATCACCCAGGGTGCAGAATAAGTTTTTTCTTCACCCAAGATAATCTTACGATCATTTCATAATTAAATTACGTGTGGAATTCAAATAGTTACATTCTTATTGATTCACTACGTAAAATTTGACATAAGAAAATAAAAATATAGGTCATAAAACAATAAAATTTGCAGTTTATGTGTATTTTAGACTATGTTTTTACGTTTGTAATTTTACATAACACAAAATATTTTTTACGGCGATTATATATTTTCTTACAGTCCCTTTTTGCGTCGGAAATAAGACAAAACTTACGGAACGTAAAATTACGGTGTATTGATGGTAAAATAAAGGAGGTGAAGAATAATAATTCCTCACCCAGGGTGACGAATAGCGCGACCCTCGTTCACAGGTCGTGTGGCGGATGGACTCACAAACGTAGTATCCACAGTAATTATTCCCGGGTTCCTGCCACAACCACTTTACAAGAAATAGAGGTCAATCAAACTGATAAGCAAGCATGCTATAAATGGTATTGATGAAACTAGCGCTTGAATCACTAGGAGATGCGTGGAACATGTTACTATAGTACTTACTTTCGGGTGTCTAAATTGCAGCTTCTTCGGTAGTCCCGGAGCTTTTTTGGTGAATTTTCTCCAAACCCTGCGAGACAAAGAAAACAATTACTTGATATATCATGAAATGAACAAAGTTGCTGATATGGTGGATAATGATCGATTTAACTTACTTCTCGAGCATTTGAGTCATGTCCGCATAGTCGTGGGGATCTTTTCGTCTCGAGTTTAAGACGGTTACTAGTCCCTGCTCAAGCTTAATCTCTAGGAGAATATAGTGGAAGCTGCGCACGCATGCATAACTCATCAATTACATTACTATAACCTGGACTAATAAGGGAAACCGAATATGCACAAGACAGTAACACTCACTTGAAATTGTAAGGAAAGAGTATTATATCTTTGTTTTCATTTATTACCAACGATCGTAGCAAGTTGGCCTCGGTATCTTCGGCACAATATTTAACCTCAGTTGCGTCTATGAGATTTGTGTTAATGAACCCAATATCATCGATTTGTATTTTCTTCAATTCGGCGATCTTCAATCTACATAATATAGTGAGGATAATTATAAATACATGCAATGAAAGAGCTGACCTATATAGAGAGACTTAATGACAGAAGTAGTACTACTTACAGACAGTAGCAAGTGATCGTTTCTTTATCGATGGCCTTTTGATTGAAAAACTGGAAGAACTCCTCAAATGGAACATTCAACAGTTCAATTCTAACGAGGTCATGCTCCTCTCTAACTCTCAGTGTCAAAGTATTCCTCCCCCCAGACTCTCTGCAGGTTTTCATGTACCAATCATGGAATCTTCGCATCATCGTTGTTAGAGATCTTTCATCTTTGACGAGAGGCTTCCCGTACTCGTATTTGTGTTCCTCCACCTCCAAGAACTCATAATGTACATTGTCGGGCAGGTAATCTCCAAGATTGCTATAACCGGGCACCATCCTCGGATCATTAGTAGGCACCTTGAGCGGGGGGCACGATTGGTTCGCTTGTTCGCCGAGCTGGGGAATTTTTTCCCAGCTCGTCGTTCTTTTAACCTTTGATCACTGACAGTACTTCCCAACCGCTCCGCTTCGACAAATGACTTTGCAATAATGCGGTCATAGTTGCCTTTCGGCGGAGACTTTGTTGGGTTTTTAGGGCAGCCAAAGTGCGCTTCGCTTTCACCGGATCTACCTTCTCCTCCGAAGGTGGATGTTTCTTTGCTTTCACCCCTTCAAAGAAGTTCCTCACTTCGGCTCGCGCGATCTTGGCGTTCTCCTCCGGGGTCCTCTCGTATGGTAACTTCTCTAGAGTCTTCAGAGAAGGACCGAATCTGTATTGCCTCTCGCCTCTGGCTGTACTGCTAGACGCCGGCAGAGCAGACGGAGCGGCTGCGGCTGTCTTCTTTCCTTGCTTACGAGGCGGAGGAGAAGGACTACGACGCGCCAGAGCAGCCGGAACGGTGGCGGGTCTCTTCCGCCCTTGCTGATGAGGCGGAGAAGGAGGAGGCTGGCTGCTCGGGCGCGCCAGCGCAAGCGGAGAAGGAGGCGGAGTGCCGCCATGCTCCGGAGAAGGAGGCTGAGTGCCCTGATCACTCGCTGGAGGAGGAGGCGGAGGAGGAGGCGGAGTGCCCTGACTCGCCGGAGGAGGCGGAGGAGGCGGAGGTGTCCAGTTCAGAAGCTTGATGAGATCCTTCCGCCATAGGCATGGAGTCAATAGACAAGAACCCAGCCGAGTCTCCCCTTCACCGGTAGGGTAGTCAAGCTGGAGGTCCTCAAATCCCTCCGTTATTTCGTCCACCGTGACCCTGGCATATCCTTCTGGAATCGGACTACAGTGAAAAGTTGCGCCGGGTTCAGTAGGTCGAACAGAGCCGACAACCGCCTTGACTTTGAAGTTCTGTCATTGCGTCATAAGGTGGCTATGTTGAGACTCCGTGATAGCATCCACGGGGTAGCTAGCAGGAGGCGTCAAGACATGCTCCGGCTGAAGCAGCTCGGTGGAAGCCACGCTGCTTCTCCGCTGAGATGGTGGGGTAGCTTCGGGGGTAGTTTCGGCAGGTCGCTTGCTGCGAGCTACTTCTCGTTCCTCTAGCACTTGAACCCTTTCGTGCAGCCGTCTGAATTTGGGCATGCTCCACTTTTTTCCTCCTCTCCTGGCATTTGTAACCGCCTGCGTCCGGAAAACCAGCCTTCCACGGAACGGAGCCTGGCGTGCCTCGTGTCCGTCCAGGGTGCTCAGGATTCCCGAGGGCCATTGTGAGATCGTTGTTCTCTCTGTCTGGAACGAACGTCCCTTGCTGCGCTGCATCGATATAGTGCTTTAGCTTCTTGACTGGTATGTTCATTTGCTCGTCCGTCCAAACGCATTTCCCTGATACAGGGTCCAAGGTTCCGCCAGCCCCAAAGAACCAAGTCCGGCAACGATCTGGCCAGTTCATTGTCTCTGGTTCGATCCCTTTATCAAGCAGATCATTCTCAGCCTTGACCCACTTAGTCCGGGCTTTGAGGTAGCCACCTGACCCCGTGCGATGGTGAAGCTTCTTCTTTGCATCATTTTTCTTGTTTGTCGCCGACATCTTCTTACTCTTCTCCGATGTCTTGTAGGCCACAAATGCGGGCCAGTGATCTCTGATCTTCTCATATTTGTCGATGAATTCTGGTGTCTCTTCTTTGTTGACAAACGTTTTCAGCTCATTTTTCCATCTCCTGAATAGGTCTGCCATCTTCTTAAGAGCATGAGACTTGATTAATTGCTCTTTAACTAGCTTCTACGGATCCTCCTCTAGCGGTAGGGTGAAATTTGCCTTTAGCTCAGTCCAAAGATCATCTTTCTGCATATCATTGACATAAGACACCTAAGGGTCTTCATTCTTAGGCTTACACCATTGCTGGATGATGATCGGGATCTTGTCCCTAACAAGAACCCCGCACTGAGCAGCAAATGCTTCCTTTGTCCGGATGGGTTCAATCGGCATGCCATCGCGCGCGATTGCTGTGATCTCAAACCTTTCATCCGAGTGCAACTTTTTCTTCGGGCCTCGTCTCTTTATCGAAGTTGTGCTTGATCCAGAGGGCTAGAAAAAAGAAGAATTAGACGAGAGTTAATTAATATGTGTACATACCAAAACAATGAATACATCAATTAGCTAGTCATCATAGGCTTAACTAATATATTTACCTGGCCGGACTCTGTTCGGTCACCGGAGCCGTCACCACGGGCTCCTTCTTGCACCAGCATTGGGTCACCGGAGCCATCATAATCATGTCTTTCCTCCTCCATTCTTCGATCACCGTAGCCTGCTTCTTCTTCACCCTGTTCTGCTTCCAGACCATCATTGTCATTAAGATACGACATGACATCACCTCCGGCTAAGATTATGTCCCCCAACACCTGTTCTTGTTCCTCGTCTCGTCCGAACTCCATTGTTTCTGCAAATATTACAACATGGCAATTATTACACAAACATGAAAGCATGTGGATATATTAGTGGCAAACATAGACCTAGCTTATTCCGGGTTTGGGGTGGCCTCGGCAACGCTTCAAGGGTAGGGGCGCGGCGGGAGGGGGTAGGAGACCGACATCATTTTTTCTAGGGTTTGGGTGTCCTCGAGAGTTTTGGTCGAGCGAGAGGGCCGGGGGGTGCTCCCGTGGTATAAGTTATCACGGTCGAAGTTATCCGGGAGGGGGTTATATCGACAAGACGACATACATACATGGGAAAATAATGTTATCGGGGAGGGGGTAGGTCGACCCCCCCCTCATGTTGAAGTTATCAGGACATGGGGTATATCGACAACGACATATCCGGAAAAAAAGAAGACGAAGAAGAAAATAAAAAGAGGAGAAGAAGATATTAATAGAGGAGAAGATTTAAGAAAAAAAGAAGGAAAAAAAGAAGAAGAAGAAGAGAAAATAGAATCTATTTTCTCTTCTTCTCCTCTATTTCTTTCTTCTTCTCCTCTTCTTTTTCTTCTTTTTTCTTCTTCTTATTTATTTCTCCTCTTCATCCTCTCCTCTTCTTCTCCTTTCTTCCTCTTCTTATTTTCCTTTTTCCTCTCATTCTTTTTCTTCTTCTTCCTTTCCTAGCTAGATATATAAAACTTTTCTAAAAATGTAACTTTTGCATACATACATGGGAAAATAATATTATCGGGGAGGGGGTAGGTCGAACCCCCCCTCGTGTTGAAGTTATCGGGACACGAGGTATATCGACGGCGACAGACCCGATAAAAAATAAGAAGACGAAGAAGAAATAAAAAGAGGAGAAGAAGAAAGGAATAGAGGAGAAGATCAAAGAAAAAAAATAAAAAAAAGAGGAGAAGAAGAAAGGAATAGAGGAGAAGAAGAAAAAAAATAGAATGTTCTCTTATTTTTTCCTCTTCTTATTTATTTCTCCTCTTCTTCCTCTCCTCTTCTTCTCCTTTCTTCCTCTTCTTATTTCCTTTTTCCTCTTATTATTTTTCTTCTTCTTCTTCCTTCTTAAAAATACATGAAGTAGTATTGCTTGCTTTTTTTAAAATAATGTTCAAAAATAAAAGTAGTATTGCTTCCTTTTTCCTCTCATTCTTTTAAAATAAGGTTTTGCCTAATTCATTGTTCATATGAATATACAAACATTTGCATATTTACAATAATTTATATCACCAAAAAATTCTATGAACAGAAAAAAAATCCTAATTTTTCTAAAAATCTATCTTTTGCATATATACATGAACATATATATATATACACACAGAGAGAACATATATACATACATATATACATTTTTTATAAAAATGCAAAAAACAAAAATCTAAAAAAAGGACATATAAACAGATATACACACATACATATACTCATACATATACATATAATCAGGAAAAAACATCTATATATGTGCAAAAAAAACAGGGAGGAAGAGTGGGGCGGTGCCGGCCCTGACCTAAGGGATGAGAGGTGTGGCGTGGTCGGGGTAGGGGCACGGCGCGTGTCGGGGCAGAGGCGACGGCGGTGTGGTCGGGGAAGGGGCAGAGGCGACGACGGCGTGGTCGGGGCAGGGCGAGGCAGAGGCGACGGCGGCGCGGGGCAGCTAGGGCGACGATGACGTGGTCGGGGCAGGGGCGCGCGGCGTGGTCGGGGCGGGCCGCCGGCGGCGTGCTCGGGGCAGGGCAGCGACGGCGTCGACGAGGCAGCAGAGGGCGGCGACGGTGTCGACGAGGCAGCAGAGGGCGGCAACGGCGTCGACGGGGCGAGCTCGATCGGGCAGCCTGGCGGCGTCATCGGGGCGGGGGAACTGATGCAGATGAATCTGAAAAACGCCAAGTGCTTTCTTATATACTGAGAGCATTGGTCTCGGTTCGTGGCACCAACCGGGACCAATGCCACCCTTTTTCCTGAAAGAACTATGTGGCGCTTTGGCTCATCGTATGATGTATTTGCCTCCTTATCTTTTCTTTTTCTCGGTTTGGTAGACTTGTCCTTCACATAGATAACCTGTGCCACATCATTGGCTAGGACGAACGGTTCGTCAGTGTACCCAAGATTTTTTAGATCCACTGTTGTCATTCCGTACTGTGGTTCTACCTGTACCCCGCCTCCTGACAGATTGACCCATTTGCACTTAAAAAAAGGACCTTAAAATCATGTCCATAGTCAAGTTCCCATATGTCCACTATGTAACCATAATATGTGTCCTTTCCCCTCTCGGTTGCTACATCAAAGCGGACACCGCTGTTTTGGTTGGTGCTCTTTTGATCTTGGGCGATCGTGTAAAATGTATTCCCATTTATCTCTTATCCTTTGTAAGTCAATACAGTCAAAGATGGTCCCCTGGACAACAAGTACAACTCATCACAAACAATGTTGTCACCTTTGAGACGTGTTTCCAACCAACTACTAAAAGTCCTGATGTGTTCACATGTAATCCAGTCGTGGCACTTCTTCGGGTGTTTGAAGCGCAGACTGTTCTTGTGTTCATCAACATATGGGGTCACCAAGGTAGAGTTCTGTAGAACTGTGTAGTGTGCTTGAGACCCAGAATATCCGTCCCTACATATTATTGAGGCCCCTCCCAGCGTGCCTTTTCCAGTCAGTCTCCCCTCATACCGTGATTTAGGGAGACCTATCTTCTTAAGGCCAGAAATGAAGTCAACACAAAACCCAATGACATCCTTTGTTTGATGGCCCATGGAGATGCTTCCTTCTGGCCTAGCGTGGTTACGGACATATTTCTTTAGGACTCCCATGAAACTCTCAATGGGGAACATATTGTGTAGAAATATGGCCCAGAATGACAATCTCGTCGACTAGATGAATTAGGACGTGCGTCATGATATTGAAGAAGGATGGTGGGAACACCAGCTCGAAACTGACAAGACATTGCGCCACATCACTCCTTAGCCTTGGTACAATTTCTGGATCGATCACCTTCTGAGAGATTGCATTGAGGAATGCACATAGCTTCACAATGGCTAATCGGACGTTTTCCGGTAGAAGCCCCCTCAATGCAACCGGAAGCAATTGCGTCATAATCACGTGGCAGTCATGAGACTTTAGGTTCTGGAACTTTTTCTCTGGCATATTTATTATTCCCTTTATATTCGACGAGAAGCCAGTCGTGACCTTCATACTGAGCAGGCATTCAAAGAAGATTTCTTTCTCTTCTCTCGTAAGAGCGTAGCTGGCAGGACCTTTATACTGCTTCGGAGGCATGCCGTCTTTTTCGTGCAAACGTTGCAGGTCCTCCCGTGCCTGATGACCCACAAGTATAGGGAATCTATCGTATTCCTTTCGATAACTAAGAGTGTCGAACCCAACTGAGGGAGTCCTGGATTAGGGGGTGTCCGGATAGCCGGACTATACCTTCGGCCGGACTCCTGGACTATGAAGATACAAGATTGAAGACTTCGTCCCATGTCCGGAAGGGACTTTTCTTGGCGTGGAAGGCAAGCTTGGCGATACGGATATGTAGATCTCCTACCATTGTAACTGACTCTGTGTAACCCTAGCCCTCTCCGGTGTCTATATAAACTGGTGGGTTTAGTCCGTAGGACGAACAACAATCATACCATAGGCTAGCTTCTAGGGTTTAGCCTCCTTGATCTCGTGGTAGATCTACTCTTGTACTACCCATATCATCAATATTAATCAAGCAGGACGTAGGGTTTTACCTCCATCAAGAGGGCCCGAACCTGGGTAAAACATCGTGTCCCCTGCCTCCTATTACCATCCGCCTAGACGCATAGTTCGGGACCCCCTACCCGAGATCCGCCGGTTTTGACACCGACATTGGTGCTTTCATTGAGAGTTCCTCTGTGTCGTCACTTTTAGGCCCGATGGCTCCTCCGATCATCAACGACGATGCGATCCAGGGTGAGACTTTTCTCCCCGGACAGATCTTCGTATTTGGCGGCTTTGCACTGCGGGCCAATTCGCTTGGCCATCTGGAGCAGATCGAAAGCTACGCCCCTGGCCATCAGGTCAGATTTGGAAGTTTGAACTACACGGCCGACCTCCGCGAAGACTTGATCTTCGACGGGTGCGAGCCGCAGCCGAGCGCGCCGCACTGTCACGATGGGCATGATCTAGCTCTGCCGCCGAATAGTGCCCTGGAGGCCGCACCCGCATCAGCTCTGACCCTTAATTCGGAGCCAACCGCGCCAATCGAGGATGGGTGGTTGGACACCGCCTCGGGGGCTGCAATCTCTACGGCGATCGAGCTGAACACCAGCCCTATTCTCTGCGAAGCCCGTGACTCTAAGGAGCCGGACTCCTCTCCAAACTCCGAGCCCTCCGCGCCCCTTACGATCGAACCCGATTGGGCGCCGATCATGGAGTTCACCGCCGCGGACATCTTTCAGCACTCGCCCTTCGGCGATATTCTGAATTCACTAAAGTCTCTCTCTTTATCAGGAGAGCCCTGGCCGGACTATGGTCAGCAAGGTTGGGATGCGGATGATGAAGAAATTCAAAGCCCACCCACCACCCACTTCGTAGCCACTGTCGATGATTTAACTGACATGCTCGACTTCGACTCCGAAGACATCGACGGTATGGACGCCGATGCAGGAGACGATCAAGAACCAGCGCCTATAGGGCACTGGAACACCACCTCGTCGTATGATATATACATGGTGGACACCCCAAAAGAAGGCAATGGCGATGGAGCAGCGGAGGATGACCCCTCCAAGAAGCAGCCTAAGCGCCAACGTCAGCGGCGCCACTCTAAATCCCGCCAAAGCAAAAACGGTGATTCCGGCACGGGAGATAATAACACCCCGGACAGTGCCAAACACAACCACCTCCAGCAAGATTCAGCACAGGAGGATGGAGAAGCCAGCCCTCATGAGAGAGCGGCAGACAGAGAGGTCGAGGACGATAATTATATGCCTCCCTCCGAAGACGAGGCAAGCCTCGACGACGACGAATTTGTCGTGCCGGAGGATCCCATTGAACAAGAGCGTTTCAAGCGCAGGCTTATGGCCACGTCGAGCAGTCTCAAGAAAAACCGGCAACAACTTAGAGCTGATCAAGATTTGCTAGCCGACAGATGGACTGAAGTCCTTGCGGCCGAAGAGTATGAACTCGAACGCCCCTCCAAGAGCTACCCAAAGCGCAGGTTGCTACCCCGATTAGAGGAGGAAGCACCTAAACCTACATCACCAGCGCATGATGCGGCCAACCGGCCACCCCGTGGCCGCGACAGAGAGGCCTCTTGGCCCTCCACTCAAGCCGCACCCCGGCACCGCTCAAAAAATACCAAGGCACGGGAAAATGCGCCAGACCTGCGAGATATATTGGAGGACAAGGCAAGGCAAACAAGATCGAGCTACGGATCGCGTGGGCGCCCCACGGCACGAGACGGTAATCGTCACTCCAGATACAGTAAATCCGGCCGGGCCGAACACAGTAGACAAAGCTCGTTTGAGCTGCATCGTGATATAGCCCAATACAGAGGCGCCGCACACCCACTATGCTGCACAGATGAAGTAATGGATCACCAAATCCCCGAGGGTTTCAAACCCGTGAACATCGAATCATACAATGGCACAACAGATCCTGCGGTATGGATCGAGGACTATCTCCTTCATATCCACATGGCCCGCGGTGATGACCTACACGCCATCAAATACCTCCCACTCAAGCTTAAAGGACCAGCTCAGCATTGGCTTAACAGCTTGCCAGCAGAATCAATTGGTTGTTGGGAGGACCTGGAAACCGCATTCCTCGACAATTTCCAGGGCACTTATGTGCGACCACCAGACGCCGATGACCTTAGCCACATAATTCAGCAGCCAGAGGAATCGGCCAGACAATTCTGGACACGGTTCCTAACCAAGAAAAATCAAATCGTTGACTGTCCAGACGCAGAGGCCCTAGCAGCCTTCAAGCATAACATCCGCGACGAGTGGCTTGCACGGCACCTAGGACAGGAAAAACCGAAATCTATGGCAGCCCTCACGACAGTTATGACCCGCTTTTGCGCGGGAGAAGACAGCTGGCTAGCTCGCAGCAATAACATGACCAAGAGCCCTGGTAATTTGGATACCAAGGACAGCAGTGGCAGGTCGCGTCGCAACAAGCAAAAGCGCCGCATTAACGGCGACAATGCTGAGGATACGACAGTTAATGCCGGATTCAGAGGCTCTAAACCCGGTCAGCGGAAAAAGCCATTCAAAAGAAATACTCCGGGCCCGTCCAGTTTGGACCGAATACTCGACCGCTCATGCCAGATACATGGCACCCCCGAAAAACCAGCCAATCACACCAACAGGGATTGTTGGGTGTTCAAGCAGGCAGGCAAGTTAAATGCCGAAAGCAGAGACAAGGGGCTGCATAGCGATGACGAGGAGGAGCCCCAGCCGCCGAACAACAGTGGACAGAAAGGTTTTCCCCCACAAGTGTGGACGGTGAACATGATATACACAACCCACGTCCCCAAGAGGGAGCGGAAGCGTGCGCTAAGGGACGTATACGCGATGGAGCCAGTCGCCCCAAAGTTCAACCCATGGTCTTCCTGCCTGATCACTTTTGATCGAAGGGACCACCCCACTAGCATCCGTCATGGCGGATTCGCCGCATTGGTTCTAGACCCAATTATTGACGGATTTCACCTCACTAGAGTTCTTATGGACGGCGGCAGCAGCCTGAACCTGCTTTACCAGGATACAGTGCGGAAAATGGGCATCGATCCCTCGAGGATTAAACCCACTAAAACGACCTTTAAAGGCGTCATACCAGGTGTAGAGGCCAACTGTACAGGCTCAGTTACACTTGAAGTGGTCTTCGGATCTCCGGATAATTTCCGAAGCGAGGAGTTAATCTTCGACATAGTCCCGTTCCGCAGTGGCTATCACGCACTGCTCGGGCGAACCGCATTTGCCAAGTTCAATGTGGTGCCGCACTACGCATACCTCAAGCTCAAGATGCCAGGCCCTCGAGGAGTCATCACGGGCAATGGAAACACCGAAATCTCTCTCCGAACGGAGGAGCATACGGCGGCTATCGCAGCGAAAGTACAAAGCAGCCTCTCAAGGCAATTCTCTAGTCCGGCCATTATACGTCTGGACACCGTCAAGCGCGCCCGAAGTAACCTACAACAAGACCGCCTGGCACATTCCGAGCAAGCGTAGCAATGCGGCCCCAACCCCAGCCCTCGCGAACTTGTGAAACCGGTGTTGCGCGTACATAACTACGCTCTGGAAATACCATGGGCACAGGGGAAGGGGCACCATCATGGCATGCCCGAAACGCGGCTTAAACCGCACTAGGGGCTGCCGATTTCTTAATTTTCTCTTATTTTCAGGACTCCGTTCTTCCGAAGGCTTGTCCGGCAGTACAATTGCCGCACAAACGATACAACCAGGGAAGCAGAAAGCTACGCCGCACTATGGAACTCTAAGGTGGTCTCTATAATGAGCAGTATACTTGTTTCACATAACATTTCGCTGCTCACCCCTGGAAAGGACATGTTAAATAGTCCCATCTTTTGCTTATTGCACTATTTGTATTGTTCTGCTTTGATCGCAACTTTTTTAAATAAACAATGCATAGCTTCTGTCTATTATTGCATTACTCTTTTTTACGAATATATGTTCATTAATGACATGTTGCACCCGTACGCTTTGGTACGGCCAATACGCCAGGGGCTTAAGTACCCCACAATACGGTGTGAGAAGTCCGAACACTTTCACAAGTGCGGCACCCTGAACTTATAGCATTATATGCATCGGCTCTGAATCATGTCTTGGGTCAATAGTTGGGTTTGCCCGGCTCCTATGTTTTGGTACCTTACGTTCCGTTATATCGGCTAAGGTAGCACTAGGAGAACTACTGCGATTGTGCCCCAGTTGAGCTGGGCTAAGCACCTCAGTAGAGAAAGCTAAAACTGACCGTCATGATGAGGTGAGAGCTGGTCGCTGTTCGAGAGGTTTTCGAGTCCCTAAAGACTTATGCCGCTTAGAGCGAGGAGTCGGCTTTGTCCGGCCTAGGCATGGATAGCGCCCCGAACTCGGTCTTCCGAACACTAGGGACTTCGCCGAAATTTAAAATTATGGAATTCTATGGCTAAGTGAGAGTGTTCAAGCATTATAGTCCGATTGCCTTGTTCGTTGTGTTGAGCGCCTCCCTCGAAGGACCCAAGAATGGGAAAAAGAGCGCTCATGTTTATCCCGAACACCCCAGCACTCGTGGCATGGGGGCAGAAGCCGATGACTTGCCATCTCTCAAATTTGATAAACGGCCGCACATAAGGTAATATTTTAAATTCAAAAGCGTTGCTTAGCGCATATGAATAAGTTTTCAGCGTACAGGATCACAAATGCGAGTTTACTCAAAAATTACATCTTTGGAGCATTCATCCGCTATAAGGCGGGCACCCTTCAGGACGCCCTCATAATACGCTTCTGGGACGCGATGCTCCTTGCCCGGCGGCGGCCCGTCCTTCACCAGCTTCTCCGCATCCATCTTGCCCCAGTGCACGTTAGCACGGGCAAACGCCCTACGGGCACCTTCGATGTAGACGGAGCGCTTGATTACCTCAAGCCATGGACATGCATCCACCAGCCACCTCTCCAGGCCAAAGCCGAACTACGAGGCCCTTTATGGCCTGTTCGGCCACCTTGTGGAGCTCGACCATTTGCTTCAGCTGGTCGCTCAAAGGCATCAGGTGTCCGGCCTCAGCATACTGAGACCAGAACACCTTCTCCGTCGAGCTCCCCTCCTCGGATCGGTAGTAGGCGGCGGCATCAGACGCACTACGGGGCAAATCTGCGAATGCTTCTGGAGAGCTCCGGACTCGGGTAAGTAACAAGTAATTCACTTTCACGTGCTTGCTTTGCATAATGAATGCCTTACCCGCCGCTATCTTCTTCATCGCTTCAATTTCTTGGAGGGCTTTCTGGGCTTCGGCCTTGGCAGACTTCGCACTTTCGAGGGCTGCCGCAAGCTCGGACGCTTGCGTCTTTGAGTCAAGCTCCAAACTCTCGTGTTTTTTCACGAGAGCCTGGAGCTCTTTCTGCACTGCCTCTACCCGCGCCTCCTGCTTCCCTCTCTCTGTGCGCTCCGCAGCTGCTCTGTTTTCGGCCTCGGACAGCGCTTTCTTAAGGGTTGCCACCTCGGTCGTGGCCCCTATAATAGCACGTTGATCCTGTCATTTTTTGCAACTACATCTTCTCTATATACTTGCGCAAGGTATTACTTACCTTCCTTCTCCTAGAGTTGCCTCTTGGCATGGCTGAGCTCGTTCTCGGACCGCGCGAGGTTTTGCTTCAGCGTGTCCACCTCCGTAGTCAGTGCGGCGGAGGCCAGCAGCGAAGCCTGCATACGCATATTGACTTGATTATGTTAGACTCATGCGAATGTTATTAGATCCTCTATTCGGCTTTTCTTTCCGAACACCGAACAGAGCATCAGGGGCTACTGTCTATGCGGTAATATTTTTACAATTCTTTACTTACCTCAAAGCCTGTTAGAAGGCTGGCGCAGGCTTCAGTCAGTCCACTCTTGGCGGACTGAACCTTCTGGATCACCGCACTCATAATAGTGCGGTGCTCCTCGTTGATGGAGGCGTCGTTAAGCACCTCCAGCAAATTGTCCGGTGCCTCCGGTTGGATGGAGGTCGCCGGCTCGGTAGGCTTGCTCCTCTTGGAAGGAGGCTGCCTACCAGAGTCCGGAACCGTTGAAGGTTCCGGCGCGGTGTCCGGCTCAAGGCCGGACTTGGAGCCCTTGGGGGTTCTATCCCCTTTACGCCTAGAGTCCGGGAGGTCGCCTTGCGGCGCCTCCAGGACCACCTCCTCCTGGCTTGGAACCTGTTGGGACGCCACCGTGGCGTCGTCCGTAGGATGGGGGGAGGTAGCCGTCGAAAGCGAATTCACATCCGACGAATCTAGGGAACCGCTCGATGACACGTCGAGCCGGTCTTTGGGTGGATTGCATAAACATGTTCGACGTAAGGAAAAGCTGTGCAATGGGGGAATACTATGAATCACTCTGGTATCCGGATACTTACGATCTCGCCAGGGGCTTGGCCCTGTGCGGCCACTCCTCTTCGCCGTCGTCGGCGTTGGTGGAGTAGTCCGGAGGAGGGGTCTTCCCCTTCTTGGACCCTTCGGCCTCCCCAGTTAGGGCGGCCTTCCTTTTCTTCCCTCCCCCCGCTGGAGGGGGAGAGGTCTCTTCTTCCTCCTCCTCGTCTTCATGGGAGGAGTGCACCTTGGAGTCGTCAGATGATGAATCCGACACCTCCTGGCGCCGGGCACTCTTTCGAGTCCCCGTGGCCTTCTTCTCCGACACCACATAGGGTGCCGGAACCAGCAGCTTCGCCAAGCGAGCGTCCGCTGGGCCTTCGGGCAAAGGAGCCAGACAATTGATCTGTCCGGACGTCTCCTGCCAATCCTGTCAAAGGTAAGGGAGCTTAGATCCCGCATGGAGTCAAACTATGAAAAATTAATACCCTGTAAAAGGTAAAAACATCTTACCGCACGAGCGTGACGCTGCGTGCTGAATCCGCGATCCTCGGTAGCGGATGCGGGGGCCTCGGCACCCTTGAAAAGCACCTTCCAGGCATCTTCGTACGTCGTGTCGAAGAGCCTGCTCAGAGTTCGGTGCCGCGCCGGGTCGAACTCCCACAGGTTGAAAGCCCGTTGTTGACACGGGAGGATCCGGCGGATGAGCATAACCTGGACTACGTTGACAAGTTTGAGCTTCTTGTCCACCAGGGTTTGGACGCATGTTTGGAGTCCGGTCAGCTCTCCTTTTTTACCCCACGACAGGCCCGTCTCTTTCCAGGAGGCGAGCCGCGTAGGGGGTCCGGATCGGAACTCGGGGGCTGCGACCCATTCAGGGTCGCGCGGCTCGGTGATGTAAAACCACCCCGATTGCCACCCCTTTAGCGACTCCACGAAGGAGCCCTTGAGCCATAGGACGTTGGGCATCTTGCCCACCATGGCGCCTCCGCACTCCGCCTGGGTGCCGCGCACCACCTTCGGCTTGACATTGAAAGTCTTGAGCCATAGGCCGAAGTGGGGGCGGTGCAGAAGAAGGCCTCGCACACGACGATAAACGCCGAGATGTTGAGGACAAAGTTCGGGGCCAGATCGTGGAAATCCAGGCCATAGTAGAACATTATCCCCCGGACAAATGGGTGGAGAGGGAAGCCCAGTCCGCGGAGGAAATGGGGGAGGAACACCACCCTCTCATGGGGCCTATGGGTGGGGATGAGCTGCCCCTCTCCGGGAAGCCGGTGCGTAATGTCGTTAGAAAAGTATTCGGCCTTCCTCAGTTTTTTGATGTGTATCTCCGTGACGGAGGAGACCATCCACTTGCCTCCCGCTCTGGACATGGCTGGAGAAGGTTGAGGTGGGGTGTGCTGACTTGGGCGCTGGAGCTCGAGTGCACGGAAATGGATAGGCAAAGGAGGAAGAAGGCGTGGATGAAAAGGTGGATCCTTATCCCCTTATATGGGTGGACGCGACTATGCGTCCCCACCAGCCTGGTAAAACTCGCTTATCTCCCAAGGGCCGTAATCAATGGCGCGATTGGGTTACCCACGCCCGTATTGATGAGAATCTCGGAATAAGGGGACATGATCTCTGCTTTGACAAGACGTGCCAAGGAAACCGCCTCGCTAAACGTGCTGAGGTGGGACAGTAAAATGATTCGAATAAAGACTTGGCCATGGTGTGATGTCACGCTATGGAATACGTCAGCATATTAGATTTGTGTAAATATTATTCTCTCTATGGCAATATGTGGAAACTTATTTTGCAGAGCCGGACACTACCTTTGTGTTCAAAATCTTCTATGAAGTATTTGGAGGAGGAACCCGCCTTGCAATGCCGAAGACAATCTGCGCGCCGGACTCGTCGTCATTGAAGCCTGGTGTCCGGATAGCCGGACTATACCTTCGGCCGGACTCCTGGACTATGAAGATACAAGATTGAAGACTTCGTCCCGTGTCCGGAAGGGACTTTTCTTGGCGTGGAAGGCAAGCTTGGCGATACAGATATGTAGATCTCCTACCATTGTAACCGACTCTGTGTAACCCTAGCCCTCTTCGGTATCTATATAAACCGGAGGGTTTTAGTCTATAGGACAAACAACAATCATACCATAGGCTAGCTTCTAGGGTTTAGCCTCCTTGATCTCGTGGTAGATCTACTCTTGTACTACCCATCTCATCAATATTAATCAAGTAGGACGTAGGGTTTTACCACCATCAAGAGGGCCCGAACCTGGGTAAAACATCGTGTCCCCTGCCTCCTGTTACCATCCGCCTAGACGCACAGTTTGGGACCCCCTACCCAAGATCCGCCGGTTTTGACACCGACACCAACGAGGAGCAGAAGGAAATGATAAGCGGTTTTCAGCAAGGTATTCTCTGCAAGTACTGAAATAAGTGGTAACAGATAGTTTTGTGATAGGATAAATTGTAACGAGCAACAAGTAACAAAAGTAAATAAAGTGCAGCAAGGTGGCCCAATCATTTTTGTAGCAAAGGACAAGCTAGAACAAACTCTTATAATAGGAAAAGCGCTCCCGAGGACACATGGGAATATCGTCAAGCTAGTTTTCATCACGTTCATATGATTTGCGTTCGATACTTTGATAATTTGATATGTGGGTGGACCGGTGCTTGGGTGCTGTTCTTACTTGAACAAGCATCCCACTTATGATTAACCTCTATTGCAAGCATCCGCAACTACAACAAAAGTATTAAGGTAAACCTAACCATAGCATGAAACATATGGATCCAAATCAGCCCCTTACGAAGCAACGCATAAACTAGGGTTTAAGCTTCTGTCACTCTAGCAACCCATCATCTACTTATTACTTCCCAATGCCTTCCTCTAGGCCCAAATAATGGTGAAGTGTTATGTAGTCGACGTTCACATAACACCACTAGAGGCTAGACAACATACATCTTATCAAAATATCAAACGAATACCAAATTCACATGACTACTAATAGCAAGACTTCTCCCTTGTCCTCAGGAACAAACGTAATTACTCACAAAGCATATTCATGTTCATAATCAGAGGGGTAATAATATGCATATAGGTTCTGAACATATGATCTTCCACCAATTAAACCAACTAGCATCAACTACAAGGAGTAATCAACACTACTAGCAACCTACTAGCACCATTCCCGGACTTTGAGACAAGAATTGGATACAAGAGATGAACTAGGGTTTGGAGATGATATGGTGCTGGTGAAGATGTTGATGGAGATTGCCCTCTTCCGATGAGAGGAGTGTTGGTGATGACGATGGTGATGATTTCCCCCTCCCGGAGGGAAGTTTCCCCGGCAGAACAGCTCTGTCGGAGCTCTAGATTGGATCCGCCAAGGTTCCGCCTTCATGGCGGCGGAGTTTCGTCCCGAAAAGTTCCTTCTTATTTTTTTCTCATCAAAAGAATTCATATAGGAGAAGATGGATGTGGAGAGCCACCAGGGGGCCCACGAGGTAGGGGGGCGCGCCCTAAGAGGGGGGGGGGGCGCCCCCACCCTCGTGAGCAGGGTGTGGCCCCCTGGCCTTCATCTTTGGCGAGGATTTTTCTTTATTTATTTTAAGATGTTCCATGGAGTTTCAGGACTTTTGGAGTTGCGCATCATAGATCTCTAATATTTGCTCCTTTTCCAGCCCAGAATTCCAGCTGCCGGCATTCTCCCTCCTTATGTAAACCTTGTAAAATAAGAGAGAATAGCCATAAGTATTGTGACATAAAGTGAAATAATAGTCCATAATGCAATAAATATCGATATAAAAGCATGATGCAAAATGGACGTATCAACTCCCCCAAGCTTAGACCTCGCTTGTCCTGAAGCGAAAAGCTGATAACAATAAATATGTCCTCATGTTTAGAGGTAGAGGCGTCGATAACAATAAAATACGGACATGAAGGCATCATGATTGTTCTCATAGCAGCAACATATATAGCTTTTGTCATATGATTAGTTATGTTCAAGTGATGATCTATTCACAATGCAAGAGTATAAATCATAAACCTTATTGGGCTCCGACAAACTATAATCTCAGTCATTGAAGCAATTGCAATTTATCATAACATCGGAAAGAGTCTATGTCAGAGCTAAAAAGCAAGTCCACATACTCAACTATCATTTAGTCCTCCATAATTGCTAACACTCACGCGATACTTGTGGTTACGGAGTTTTAATTGGACATAGAGAAAGATAGGGGCTTATAGTTTTGCCCCACAACCTTTTACCTCAAGGGTAATGTCAACAATAATGGTTCATGCTCCCCTACATCCAATTAGATATATATATATATATCATGTTCTTTCCAACATGCTGAGCTTGCCAAAGGATAAAATGAAAAAGAAAAGGTGAAGATCACCATGACTCTTGCATAAGGTAGAAGATAATAATAAAGGATAGGCCCTTCGCAGAGGGAAGCAGAGGTTGCCATGCGCTTTTATGGTTTGATGCATAAAATCTCAATGCGGAAGAACGTCACTTTATATTGCCCCTTGTGATATGAACCTTTATTATGCAGTCCGTCGCTTTTATTACTTCCACATCACAAGATCGTATAAATCTTATTTCTCCCGCACCAATCAATCATACATATTTAGAGCAATTTTTATTGATTTGCACCGATGACAACTTACTTGAAGGATCTTACTCAATCCATAGGCAGATATGGTGGACTCTCATGGCCAAACTGGTTTAAGGGTGTTTGGAAGCATAAGTAGTATTTCTACTTGGTGCTGAGAATTTGGCTAGCATGAGGGGGAAAGGCAAGCTCAACAAGTTAGAGGATCCATGACAACATACTTTATCTCAGATATAAGAAATACATAACTCATTATGTTGTCTTCCTTGTCCAACATCAACTCTTTAGCATGTCATATTTTAATGAGTGCTCCCAATCATAAAAGATGTCAATGATAATATATCTATATGTGAAAACCTCTCTTTCCTTATTACTTCCTATTAATTGCAACAATGACCAAAGCTATGTCTGCCAACTCCCAACAACTTTTAATCATCATACTCTTTCTGTGTGAAGTCATTACTCTCAATAAGATCAATATGAACTTTTTGTTTCTTTTTATTCTTTTTCTCTTTCCTTTTATTCACCCAAGATCGTGGCAAAATAATCAAGCCCTTGACTCAACACTAATCTTTATTATATATAGCTCACGGACTCGATTACATAGAGAGATCATAAAGCAAACTCAAAACTAGATCATGCCATAAAATTTATTCTACTAGATCAAGATACTACTAATAGGATCGAACTAAGAAAAACGGTAAAGATAGGAGTTGTGATTGTGATACGATACTGGGGCACCTCCCCCAAGCTTGGCAGTTGCCAAGGGGAGTGCCCATACCCATGTGATTATATCTCCTTGGTTGGTGAAGAAGGTGGTGGTGATGTTGGCTTAGTTGATGGCTTAGGCTTCTCCCTTAATTTGCGCTTGAGGACGGCATTTTGATCCCTCAGATCATCAATCTCCCACTCCAGGGTTAATATCTTTTTGCATAGGTCCTGCTTATTTTCCTGCAAGAGACGAAAATGGATAAACTCAAACTTGGGTTTCTTTACCCTATCAGGGAGACTCGACTTTTTGAACTCCACGTGCATGTCCCAAAGTTGAGGTAATGGTGCTTCATCTTCATCTGAGCTCGTTGTAACACCCCGGATATGACTTTCCCAATATGTACTCCAACTCTTGTCGTTTCCGGCGTTAAGTTATTTTATTTTCTCGGGTTCGGGTTTTTGTCTCCGTGTTTTGTTGTCGTTGTCATGCATCTCATATCATGTCATCATGTGCATTGCATTTGCATACGTGTTCATCTCATGCATTCGAGCATTTTCCCCGTTGTCCATTTTGCATTCCGGCGCTTCGTTCTCCTCTGGTGGTCATTTCTACCTTTCTTTCGTGTGTGGGGATTAAACATTTCCGGATTGGACCGAGACTTGCCAAGCGGCCTTGGTTTACTACCGGTAGACCGCCTGTCAAGTTTCATACCATTTGGACTTCGTTTGATCCTCCAACGGTTAACTGAGGGACCGAAAAGGTCTCGTGTGTGTTGCAGCCCAACACCCCTTCAAGTTGGCCCAAAACCCTCCAAAACCCTCTCCATCTTCTAGAGCGTTCGATCACGATCGCGTGGCCGAAACGGCACCTCATTTCGACTCTCCTAGCTCCCTCTATGCCTATATAAAGACCCCCTCCAAAATCTTCTTCTCCTTCCTCCCGAAAACCCTAGATCTGATCCTCTGCGCGCCGGACATTGTCCGCCGGCGCCGGACACACCGCCGCTAGCACCCCCGTGCCGCCACGTGTCAGCGCCGCCGCCACTCCCGCCGAGGCCCGCTCGGCCCGCAGCCGGCCCCCGAGGGCCTGAGTCGGCGCGCCTGCCTCCTTCGTCCGCGCCGCGCCAGGAGCTCCTCGCCGCCCTTCGTCAGCTCCGGCGACCAGGCCACCTCGCCGCCCCTCGCCCCAACTCCGGCGGCCGGGCCGCCGCACCCCTCGCCGGCCGGCGCCGCGCGAGGCCACGCCGGCGACCGCGCCCGAGGCTCCGGCCACCACCAACTCCGGCCCGCGCCTCCTCGCTCCGCCCTAGGCTTCTTCTCCTTCCCCGGCGACCCCAACTCCGGCGAACAGTGTTTTCGGCGAGCGCCTCGAAGTCCGTGCAGATCTGGATCCAAAAATCTCGAGGCTTGACTTTTTGCCCGAAACCCTAGTTCATATTGCCATGTTCATCGCATTGTATGTTTGCATCCGTAGCTCCATTTTGGGCATATAACATATCAAAATGTTCGTATCAGAGAGTACATCATTTCATTCCATTGCATCATTTTCATTTGAGTTCATCTTGATTCCCGAAATGCTGTTAGAAGAGTGCTACTTGAGATAATTGTCAGATCTGCTGCTCCATTTAGATATTTGTCATTTTTGCCATGATTATTGTGTGCATGATATGCCCATGAGTTCTACATATGTTTTGTTAAGGGTTTTGCCATCTTTCCATAGGTGCAACCCATGTATTTTTGTGATGTGTGTGGTGACTAGCACAAGCTTGCAAAGTGAGGCACTTGGTAATGCTGATTTCAGGGACTTAGCATTTCCACCAAGTCCTTGAGCTGTTCTCATATGGCCATATGTTCATGTTGTTTCCTAGTGATCCGTGCCTCTTATGAGGATGATCAGTAAGGATGTTTTGTTAATCTTGTAGTGCTCTATCAATCCAAGTCTTTTTTTTATAATTATGGAGCACCCTAGCTTGAGTCAATCGAGGTCTACTTTTGCTATTTCGTGAATCTGGGCAGATTGTCTACTTGTTAGAAATTTTGCCGAGGATGTTGTAGTTGATCCGTGCATGCTATGCTATTGTTCTTGCCATGTCTATCTTGAATTTTGTGTATTCTTGATGGGCGTAATCTTAGATTATCATGACTTGCTCCGTAGTGAGTGCATCGAGCTCGTAAACATGCCTACTTGATATCTGTTTGAACATGTTCCAGTTTTCACTAAGTCTGAGAACTGATTATGTTTTTGCCATGTTCACATGCTTGCAATTGTATTTTCTGATCCCTTTTGGCTCAAGGTCACTAAGGGACTTTTGTTAAGCTCTTTGAGTAGCTCCATGCCATGCTTTACTTTGCCATGTTCAGGTCCTGTAGCATATAGTTTTCATGCTCCGAAGAGTGCTACCTGATCTGAGATTCCAGACAAGTGTTAATTTCACTAAGTCTGAGATCTGTTTACCATATGCATTTTTGCCATGCTTGTTTGAACCTGTTATTGGATGAATTGGCCGTATCTCAGTGCTAGACTTTTGTTAAGCATCATGAATGCATCCCGGCCATGTATTTTGTTGTCATGTTTGGGTGTTGTAGCATGTTCATCTTGTTGCATTTAGATGACTTCTTGATGTAAATCGCAGAACGTGGTCATATTTGAATTGCTTGCCATTTCCAAACCGTAACTCCGATTCCGGCATTCTTTATATCGTTTTCAAGCGATTTCATCTCATCTTTCCAGTGTAACAATTGGATTTCCAAGTTGAGGCCATGTTCATTCATTCCTTGTCAAATCTTGCATATGCATCACATATTGCATCCCGCATAGCATACCATCTTTGCATCATGTTGTTTGAGTTTGCACGTGGTTGATTGTGTCCTTGTTGCTTGTTTGTCTTGTTTGGGTAGAGCCGGGAGACGAGTTAGCTAACGAGGAGCCCGTTGAGTTTGCTTTCGAGGATCCAGTCAACTCTGACAACTTTGCAGGCAAGATGATCATACCCTCGAAATCACTACTATCTTTGCTTTGCTAGATGCTCGCTCTTTTGCTATGCCATGCTACGATGCCTACCACTTGCTTTCAAGCCTCCAAAATTGACATGTCAAATCTCTAACCCACCATGTCATAGAAAACCATTGATTGGCTATGTTACCGCTTTGCTCAGCCCCTCTTATAGCGTTGCTAGTTGCAGGTGAAGATTGGAGACCGTTCCTTGTTGGAACATTATTTACTTGTTGGGATACCATTATATTGCCATGTTATCTTAATGCATCTATATACTTGGTAAAGGGTGGAAGGCTCGGCCTCTCGCCTAGTGTTTTGTTCCACTCTTGCCGCCCTAGTTTCCGTCATATCGGTGTTATGTTCCCGGATTTTGCGTTCCTTACGCGGTTGGGTTATAATGGGAACCCCTTGACAGTCCGCCTTGGATAAAACTCCTCCAGCAATGCCCAACCTTGGTTTTACCATTTGCCACCTAGCCTTTTCCCTTGGGTTTCGCGGACTCAAGGGTCATCTTATTTTAAACCCCCCTGGGCCAGTGCTCCTCTGAGCGTTGGTCCAACCTAGAGCACCGTGCGGGGCCGTCCCTTGGCAACTTGGGTTACGTTGGCTCCCGTACGCTTAGCTTATCCGGTGTTCCCTAAGAACGAGATATGTGCAGCTCCTATCGGGATTTGTCGGCACAGCGGGTGGTGTTGCTGGACTTGTTTTACCATTGTCGGAGTTGTCTTGAAGAACCGGGATACCGAGTCTGATCAGAACGTCTCGGGAGGTGGTCTATTCCTTCGTTGACCGTGAGAGCTTGTCATGGGCTAAGTTGGGACTCCCCTGCAGGGATTTGAACTTTCGAAAGCCGTGCCTGCGGTTATGGGCAGATGGGAATTTGTTAATGTCCGGTTGTAGATAACTTGACCTTAACTTAATTAAAATGAATCAACAGTGTGAGTTACCGTGATGGCCTCTTCTCGGCGGAGTCCGGGAAGTGGACACGGTGTTGGAGTAATGTTTGCGCAAATTGTCCTCTAGTTTCTCGCCGCGCTTTGCCTTCTCTTCTCGCTCTCTTTTGCGAATAGGATAGCCACCATATATGCTAGTCGCTTGCTGCAGCTCCACTTATATTTACCTTGCCTTACCTATAAGCTTAAATAGTCTTGATCGCAAGGGTGCGAGATTGCTGAGTCCCTGTGGCTCACAAATTACTATTACACCAGATGCAGGGCCTGATGATTCCGCTCCAGGTGACGCGCTTGAACTCAAGTGGGAGTTCGACGAGGACTCTCAACGATACTATGTTTCCTTTCCTGATGATCAGTAGTGGTGCCCTGCTGGGGGCGATCGGGACCGTGTCGCATTTTGGGTTATCTTTTATTTTGGCGCCGTAGTCGGGCCATGAGTGTTTGAATGATGTAATGTTATTTATGTACCTTGATTGACGTGGCGAGTGTAAGCCAACTATGTTATCTCCCCTTTTATTATCTATATATTACATGGGATGTCGTGAAGATTGCCTAACTTGCGACATATGCCTTCAATGCGATTATGCCTCTAAGTCGTGCCTCGACACGTGGGAGATATAGTCGCATCGAGGGTGTTACACTCGTCTCCTCCTTTCCCTTGGGTTCATAGTCCTCTTCTTCCTCCGTGGTCCACCCATCGTGTTCCACATCTCCATAGGCCTTTCGATTTGCTAAGTAATCATCCACATAGTTTTCTCCTTCTGAATCCTGGGAAGACATGTTGATTTAATCTGCAACGGGATAGCTTGAAACGAAAACAGAGGATATTTGCGTGATACGGGAGTCAAAACCTTTGGGAGAATATATAGTGAATTTTTACCGACCAAAATACGTAACGTGTAAGAAAACGAAGTCCGGAAGGCACACGAGGTAGGGGGGCGCGCCCAGAGGGGTTGGGCGCACCCACCACCCTCGTGGGGCCCTCGTGTCCTTCCCGGACTGCTACTTATTTTTCTATTTTTCTAAATATTCCAAAACGGAGAAATATTGCCTTAAAAATTGTTTTGGAGTAGGTTTACTTACCGTACCACATACCTATTCCTTTTCGGAGTCTGAAACGTTCCGGAAAGTGTCTCTTATGTATTCCTCCGGGGTTACGGTTTCAATAATATTGGTTTCAACACTTATGGGATTACCTGGGATATAATGTTTGATTCTTTGACCGTTTACCACTTTCGGATTTGTGCCCTCGAAGTTGTTGATCTTTATGGCACCGGAACGATAGACCTCTTCGATAACATAGGGTCCTTCCCATTTAGAGAGAAGTTTTCCTGCAAAAAATCTTAAACGAGAGTTTTATAGCAATACATAATCACCTACATTAAACTCACGCTTTTGTATCCTTTTGTCATGCCATATTTTAACTTTTTCTTTAAACAACTTGGCATTTTCATAAGCTTGGGTTCTCCATTCATCAAGTGAGCTAATATCAAATAACCTCTTCTACCGGCAAGTTTAAAATCATAGTTGAGCTCTTTAATAGCCCAATATGCCTTATGTTCTAGTTCGAGAGGTAAGTGACATGCTTTTCCATAAACCATTTTATACAGAGACATACCCATAGGATTTTTGTATGCAGTTCTATAAGCCCATAATGCATCATCAAGTTTTTTGGACCAATTCTTTCTAGACCTATTAACAGTCTTTTGCAAAATTAATTTGAGCTCTCTATTGCTCAACTCTACTTGACCACTAGACTGTGGGTGATAAGGAGATGCAATTCTATGATTAACATCATATTTAGCAAGCATTTTACGGAAAGCACCATGAATAATGTGTGAACCACCATCAGTCATTAAATATCTAGGGACTCCAAACCTTGGAAAAATAACTTCTTTAAGCATTTTAATAGAAGTGTTATGATCAGCACTACTAGTTGGAATAGCTTCTTCCCACTTAGTAACGTAATCAACAACAACTAGAATATGTGTGTATCCATTAGAGGCAGGAAAAGGTCCCATATAATCAAAGCCCCAAACATCAAACGGTTCAATAACAAGTGAATAATTCATAGGCATTTCTTGAAGTCTACTAATATTACCAATTCTTTAACATTCATCACAAGACAAGACAAACTTACGGGCATCCTTGAAGAGAGTAGGCCAATAGAAACCAGATTGTAATACCTTATGTGCAGTTCTATCTCCAGCGTGGTGTCCTCCATAAGACTCAGAATGACACTTGCGTAGGATCTGTTCATGTTCATGCTCAGGTACACAACGTCTAATAACACCATCTACTCCTTCTTTATAAAGATGTGGGTCATCCCAAAAGTAATGTCTCAAATCATAGAAGAACTTTTTCTTTTGTTGGTATGTGAAGCTAGGTGGTATAAATTTAGCAACAATATAATTAGCATAATCAGCATACCATGGAGTACTACGAGAAGTACTTATAACATTTAATTGTTCATCAGGAAAGCTATCATTAATAGGTAGTGGGTCATCAAGAATATTTTCTAACCTAGACAAGTTGTCTGCAACGGGGTTCTCTGCTCCCTTTCTATCAACAATATTCAAATCAAATTCTTGTAGCAAGAGAACCCATCTAATAAGTCTAGGTTTAGCATCTTTCTTTTCCATAAGATATTTAATAGCAGCATGATCAGTGTGGATAGTTACTTTAGAATCAACAATATAAGATCTGAACTTATCACAAGCAAATACAACTGCTAAAAGCTCTTTTTCAGTAGTAGCATAATTTCTTTGAGCATTGTCTAGAGTCTTACTAGCATAATGAATAACAGTTAATTTCTTATCAACTCTTTGCCCTAGAACAGCACCTACAGCATAATCACTAGCATCACACATAATTTCAAAGGGTAAATTCCAATCAGGTGGCTGAACAACAGGTGCAGAGACTAACTCTTTCTTAAGTATTTGAAATGCTTCTACACAATCATCATCAAAGACAAATGGTATATCTTTTTGCAATAAATTAGTCAAAGGCCGAGAAATTTTTGAGAAGTCTTTAATGAACCTCCTATAAAATCCAGCGTGACCAAGGAAGCTTCTTATACCTTTGATGTCCTTGGGACATGGCATCTTTTCAATAGCATCAACCTTGGCTTTATCAACTTCAATACCTCTTTCAGAAACTTTGTGCCCCAAGACAATACCTTCATTAACCATAAAGTGGCACTTTTCCCAATTCAAGACAAGATGAGTTTCTTCACATCTCTGCAAAACTCGATCAAGATTGCTCAAGCAATCATCAAAAGAGGAACCATAGACGGAAAAGTCATCCATGAAAACCTCACAAATCTTTTCACAAAAGTCAGAGAATATAGCCATCATGCATCTTTGAAAGGTAGCAGGTGCATTACATAAACCAAAAGGCATACGTCTATAAGCAAAAGTACCAAAAGGGCATGTAAAAGTAGTCTTTGATTGATCTCTAGCCGACACAGGTATTTGTGAGAAACCAGAATAACCATCTAGAAAGCAATAGTGTGTATGTTTGCATAATCTTTCTAGCATTTGATCAATAAAAGGTAAGGGGTAATGATCTTTCTTAGTAGCTTTATTTAATTTGCAGAAATCAATTACCATCCTATAACCTGTGATAATTCTTTGTGGAATCAATTCATCTTTATCATTAGGAACAATAGTAATACCTCCCTTCTTAGGGACACAATGGACAGGACTTACCCACTCACTATCAGCAACAGAATAGATTATACCTGCCTCCAGAAGCTTTAGTATTTCTTTTCTTACCACTTCTTTCATTTTAGGATTCAAACGTCGTTGAGGATCACGAACTGGTTTGGCATCTGCTTCCAAATTTATTTTATGTTGACATAGAGTGGGACTAATTCCCTTAAGATCATCAAGAGTATATCCAATAGCAACACGATGCTTCTTCAGAGTTTTCAATAATATTTCTTCTTCATGCTCTGAAAGGTTAGCACTAATAATAACAGGATATATCTTCTTTTCATCAAGATAAGCATATTTAAGATTATCAGGCAATAGTTTAAGCTCAAACAAGGGATCACCCTTGGGTGGAGGAGGATCCCCTAAAATGTCAACAGGCAAATTGTGATGCAAAATAGGTTCCTGTTTAAAGAATACTTCATCTATTTCCCTTCTTTCATTCATGAACATATCATTTTCATGGTCTAGCAAATAGTGTTCTAAAGGATCACTAGGAGGTATGGCAATAGAAGCAAGACCAATAATTTCATCCTTACTAGGTAATTCTTCCTCACGATGTTGTTTACTAAATTTAGAGAAATTAAACTCATGAACCATATCATCCAAGCCAATAGTAACAACATTCTTTGTGCAATCTATGGTAGCATTGACAGTATTTAAGAAGGGTCTACCAAATATAATGGGACAAAAGTTATCTTGCGGAGAAGTAAGAACAAGAAAATCAGCAGGATATTTAGTTATCCCACACAATACTTCAACATCTCTAACAATTCCAATTGGTGAAATAGTATCTCTATTGGCAAGTTTAATTGTGACATCAATACCTTCTAACTCAACAGGTGCAATTTCATTCTTAATCTCTTCGTATAAAGTATGCGGTATAACACTAGCACTTGCACCCATATCACATAAGCCATAATAACAATGATCTCCTATTTTAACAGAAATAACAGGCACGCCTACCACAGGTCTATGTTTATCTTTATCACAAGGTTTAGCAATTCTAGCAGTTTCACCTTCGAACTGAATAACATGCCCATCGATATTATCAGACAAGAGATCTTTAACAATAGCAATATTAGGTTCTACTTTAACTTGCTCAGGAGGTGTATAAGTTCTAATATTGCTTTTACGAACAACAGTTGAAGCTTTAGCATGATCCTTTATTCTAACAGGGAAAGGTGGTTTCTCAACATAAGAAGTAGGAACAATAGGATCATTATAAGTGACAGTCTTTTCTTCAACTTCAATAGGTGCAGCTACTTTTACTTCTATGGGAGGATGATATTTAAACCACTTCTCCTTAGGGAGATCAACATAAGTAGCAAAAGATTCACGGAAAGAAGCTACTATCTCGGAGTCAAGTCCATATTTAGGGCTAAACTTACGAAAATATCGGTGTCCATTAAAGATTTAACACAATCAAATTTAGGTGTCATACTTGACTCCTTACCTTCGTCGAGGTCCCAATTTTCAGAGTTGCGTTTAATTTTATCCAATAAATTCCATCTGAATTCAGTAGTCTTCATCATAAAAGAGCCAGCACAAGAAGTATCGAGCATGGTGCGATTGTTATCAGAAAGCCGAGCATATAAATTTTGAATAATCATTTCTCTTGAGAGCTCGTGATTTGGGCATGAATATAACACTGATTTAAGCCTCCCCCAAGCTTGAGCGATGCTTTCTCCTTCGCGAGGCCAGAAATTATATATATAATTGCGATCACGATGAACAAGATGCATAGGGTAATACTTTTGATGAAATCCAACTTCAATCTTTTATAGTCCCATGATCTCATATCATCACATAGCCTATACCATATCAATGCGTCTCCCTTCAAAGATAAAGGGAAGACCTTCTTCTTAGCAACATCATCGGGTATACCTGCAAGCTTAAATAATCCACAAACTTCATCCACATATATTAAGTGCTCATCAGGATGCTTTGTTCCATCTCCTGTAAAAGGGTTATCTAGCAGTCTTTCCATCATACCCGAAGGAAATTCAAAAGGAGTTTCATTTTCAATAGGTTCAGTAGGTTGAGGAGCAACTCTTTGCTCTACTGGACGGGGTGAAGATACCCCGAACAAGCCCCTCAGAGAATTACTTTCCATAGTAACAAGTGACAGTAAATTTCAGCACACTATATAAATTTTTCCTTACCAAATTCCACCTACCAAAAGCGCTACACTCCCGGCAACGGCGCCAGAAAAGAGTCTTGATGACCCACAAGTATAGGGGATCTATCGTAGTCCTTTCGATAAGTAAGAGTGTCGAACCCAACGAGGAGTAGAAGGAAATGATAAGCGGTTTTCAGGAAGGTATTCTCTGCAAGTACTGAAATAAGTGGTAACAGATAGTTTTGTGATAGGATAAATTGTAACAAGCAACAAGTAACAAAAGTAGATAAAGTGCAGCAAGGTAGCCCAATCCTTTTTGTAGCAAAGGACAAGCCGGAACAAACTCTTATAATAGGAAAAGCGCTCCCGAGGACACATGGGAATATCGTCAAGCTAGTTTTCATCACGTTCATATGTTTCGTGTTCGATACTTTGATAATTTGACATGTGGGTGGACCGGTGATTGGGTGATGTTCTTACTTGAACAAGCATCCCACTTATGATTAACCTCTATTGCAAGCATCCGCAACTACAACAAAAGTATTAAGGTAAACCTAACCATAGCATGAAACATATGGATCCAAATCAGCCCCTTACAAAGCAATGCATAAACTAGGGTTTAAGATTCTGTCACTCTAGCAACCCATCATCTACTTATTACTTCCCATTGCCTTCCTCTAGGCCCAAATAATGGTGAAGTTTTATGTAGTCGACATTCACATAACACCACTAGAGGCTAGACAACATACATCTTATCAAAATATCAAACGAATACCAAATTCACATGACTACTAATAGCAAGACTTCTCCCTTGTCCCCAGGAACAAACGTAATTACTCACAAAGCATAGTCATGTTCATAATCATAGGGGTAATAATATGCATATAGGATCTGAACATATGATCTTCCACCAATTAAACCAACTAGCATCAACTACAAGGAGTAATCAACACTACTAGCAACCTACTAGCACCAATCCTGGACTTTGAGACAAGAATTGGATACAAGAGATGAACTAGGGTTTGGAGATGAGATGGTGCTGGTGAAGATGCTAATGGAGATTGCCCTCTCCCGATGAGAGGAGCATTGGTGATGACGATGGTGATGATTTCCCCCTCCCGGAGGGAAGTTTCCCCGGCAGAACAACTCTGCCGGAGCTCTAGATTGGATCTGCCAAGGTTCCGCCTTGTGGCGGCGGAGTCTTGTCCCGAAAAGTTCCTTCTTATTTTTTTCTCATCGAAAGACTTCATATAGGAGAAGATGGACGTCGGAGAGCCACCATGGGGCCCACGAGGTAGGGGGGCACGCCCTAGGGGGGGGCGCCCCCACCCTCGTGAGCAGGGTGTGGGCCCCCTGGCCTTCATCCTTGGCGAGGATTTTTCTTTATTTATTTTAAGATGTTCCGTGGAGTTTCAGGACTTTTGGAGTTGCGCAGAATATGTCTCTAATATTTGCTCCTTTTCCAGCCCAGAATTCCAGCTGTCGGCATTCTCCCTCCTTATGTAACCCTTGTAAAATAAGAGAGAATAGCCATAAGTATTGTGACATAAAGTGAAATAACAGTCCATAATGCAATAAATATCGATATAAAAGCATGATGCAAAATGGACATATCAGTGCCGCAGGTGTATCTTTTGTCTTCCCATACACGCCCAAGAAGCCTAGCAGGTTCATGCAAAGGTTCTTCGTCACGTGCATCACGTCGATTGAAGAGCGGACCTCTAGGTCTTTCCAGTAGGGTAGGTCCCAAAATATAGATTTCTTCTTCCACATGGGTGCGTGTCCCTCAGCAGCATTCGGAACAGCTAGTCCCCCGGGACCCTTTCCAAAGATTACGTGTAAATCATTGACCATAGCAAGTACATGATCACCGGTACGCATGGCGGGCTTCTTCCGGTGATCTGCCTCACCTTTGAAATGCTTGCCTTTCTTTCGACATTGATGGTTGGTCGGAAGAAATCGACGATGGCCCTGGTACACATTCTTCCTGCATTTGTCTACGTATATACTTTCAGTTTCTTCTAAACAGTGCGTGCATGCGTGGTATCCCTTGTTTGTCTGTCCTAAAAGGTTACTGAGAGCGGGCCAATCGTTGATGGTTACAAACAGCAACGCGTGCAGGTTAAATTCCTCCTGTTTGTGCTCATCCCACATACGTACACCATTTCCTTTCCACAGCTGTAAAAGTTCTTCAACTAATGGCCTTAGGAACACATCAATGTCGTTGCCGGGTTGCTTAGGGCCTTGGATGAGAATTGGCATCATAATGAACTTCCGCTTCATGCACATCCAAGGAGGAAGGTTATACATACATAGAGTCACGGGCCAGGTGCTGTGATTGCTGCTCTACTCCCTGAAAGGATTAATGCCATCCGCGCTTAAACCAAACCATACGTTCCTTGGGTCACTTGCAAACTCAGGTCAGTACTTTCTCTCGATTTTTCTCCACTGCGACCCGTCAGCGGGTGCTCTCAACTTCCCGTCTTTCTTACGGTCCTCACTGTGCCATCGCATCAACTTGGCATGCTCTTCGTTTCTGAACAGACATTTCAACCGTGGTATTATAGGAGCATACCACATCACCTTCGCAGGAACCCTCTTCCTGGGGGGCTCGCCGTCAACATCACCAGGGTCATCTCGTCTGATCTTATACCGCAATGCACCACATACCGGGCATGCGTTCAGATCCTTGTACGCACCGCGGTAGAGGATGCAGCCATTAGGGCATGCATGTATCTTCTGCACCTCCAATCCTAGAGGGCATACGACCTTCTCTGCTGCGTATGTACTGTTGGGCAATTCGTTATCCTTTGAAATCTTCTTCTTCAATATTTTCAGTGTTGGGGATCGTAGCACAAATTAAAAAAATTCTACGCATCACCAAGATCAATCTATGGAGTCATCTAGCAACAAGAGGGAGAGGAGTGCATCTACATACCCTAGTAGATCGCGAGCGGAAGCGTTCAAGAGAACGGGGTTGATGGAGTCGTACTCGTCCTGATCCAAATCACCGATGACCGAGCGTCGAACGGACGGCATCACCGCTTTCAACACACGTACGGTTGGGAGAGACGTCTCCTCCTTCTTGATCCAGCAAGGGAAGGAGAGGTTGATGGAGATCCAGCAGGACGACGATGTGGTGGTGGAAGTAGCGGGATCCCGGCAGGGCTTCGCCAAGCGCAAGCGGGGAGGAAGAGGTGTCATGGGAGGGAGGGAGGCACAAGGGACTTGGGGTGCGGCTGCCCTCCCTCCCCTCCACTATATATAGGGGGCCTGGGGGCGCCGGCCCCTAGAGATCCCATCTAATGGGGGGGCGGCGGCCTAGGGGGTGGCTTGGCCCCCAAGCCAGGTGGAGGCGCCCCCACCCCCTTAGGGTTTCCAACCCTAGGCGCAAGGGAGGCCCAAGGGGGGTGCACCAGCCCACCAGGGGCTGGTTCCCTTCCCACTTCAGCCCATGGGGCCCTCCGGGATAGGTGGCCCCACCCGGTGGACCCCCGGGACCCTTCCGGTGGTCCCGGTACAATACCGGTGACCCCCGAAATTTTCCCGGTGGCCGAAACTAGACTTCCTATATACAAATCTTTACCTACAGACCATTCCGGAACTCCTCGTGACGTCCGGGATCTCATCCGGGACTCCGAACAACTTTCGGGTTACCGCATACTAATATCTCTACAACCCTAGCATCACCGAACCTTAAGTGTGTAGACCCTACGGGTTCAGGAACCATGCAGACATGACCGAGAAAACTCTCCGGCCAATAACCAACAACGGGATCTGGACACCCATGTTAGCTCCCACATGTTCCATTATAATATCATCGGATGAACCACGATGTAGAGGATTCAATCAATCCCGTATTCAATTCCCTTTGTCAATCGATACGTTACTTGCCCGAGATTCGATCGTCGGTATCCCAATACCTCGTTCAATCTCGTTACCGGCAAGTCACTTTACTCATTTCGTAACACATCATCCCGTGACCAACCCTTAGTCACATTGAGCTCATTACGATGATGTCTTACCGAGTGGGCCCAGAGATACCTATCCGTCATACGGAGTGACAAATCCCAGTCTCGATTCATGCCAACCCAACAGACACTTTCGGAGATACCCGTAGTGCACCTTTATAGTCACCCAGTTACATTGTGAAGTTTGGCACACCCAAAGTATTCCTACAGTATCCGGGAGTTGCACAATCTCATGGTCTAAGGAAAGGATACTTGACATTAGAAAAGCTCTAGCAGACGAACTACACGATCTTGTGCTATGCTTAGGATTGGGTCTTGTCCATCACATCATTCTCCTAATGATGTGATCCCGTTATCAATGACATCTAATGTCCATAGTCAGGAAACCATGACTATCTGTTGATCAACGAGCTAGTCAACTAGAGGCTCACTAGGGACATCTTGTGGTCTATGTATTCACACATGTATTACGATTTCCGGATAACACAATTATAGCATGAACACTAGACAATTATCACGAACAAGGAAATATAATAATAACCATTTTATTATTGCCTCCAGGGCATATTTCCAACAGTCTCCCACTTGCACTAGTGTCAATAATCTAGTTACATTGTGATGAATCGAACACCCATAGAGTTTTGGTGTTGATCATGTTTTGCTCGAGGAAGAGGTTTAGTCAACGGATCTGCGACATTCAGGTCCGTATGCACTTTACAAATATCTATGTCTCCATTTTGAACATTTTCACGAATGGAGTTGAAGCGACGCTTGATATGCCTGGTCTTCCTGTGAAACCTGGGCTCCTTGGCAAGGGCAATAGCTCCAGTGTTTTCACAGAAGAGAGTCATCGGGCCCGACGCATTGGGAATATCTCCTAGGTCGATAATGAACTCCTTCACCCAGATTGCTTCTTGTGCTGCCTCCGAGGCTGCCATGTACTCCGCTTCACATGTAGATCCCGCCATGACGCTTTGCTTGCAACTGCACCAGCTGACTGCCCCACCATTCAAAATATACACGTATCCGGTTTGTGACTTAGAGTCATCCAGATCTGTGTCGAATCTAGCATCGACGTAACCCTTTACGACGAGCTCTTCGTCACCTCCATAGGCGAGAAACATATCCTTAGTCCTTTTCAGGTACTTCAGGATATTCTTGACCGTTGTCCAGTGTTCCATGTCGGGATTACTTTGGTACCTTCCTACCGAACTTACGACAAGGTTTACATCAGGTCTGGTACACAGCATGGCATACATGATAGACCCTATGGCCGAGGCATAGGGGACGACACTCATCTTTTCTCTATCTTCTGCCGTGGTCGCGCGTTGAGCCGTGCTCAATCTCATACCTTGCAATACAGGCAAGAACCCCTTTTTGGACAGATCCATATTGAACTTCTTCAATATCTTGTCAAGGTACGTACTCTGTGAAAGACCAATGAGGTGTCTCGATCTATCTCTATAGATCTTGATGCCTAATATATAAGCAGCTTCTCCAAGGTCCTTCATTGAAAAACACTTGTTCAAGTAGGCCTTTATGCTTTCCAAGAATTCTATATCATTTTCCATCAATAGTATGTCATCCACATATAATATGAGAAACACTACAGAGCTCCCACTCACTTTCTTGTAAACACAAGCTTCTCCGTAAGTCTGCGTAAACGCAAATGCTTTGATCATCTCATCAAATCGAATGTTCCAACTCCGAGATGCTTGCACCAGCCCATAGATTGAGCGTTGGAGCTTGCACACCTTGTCAGCATTCTTAGGATCGACAAAACCTTCTGGCTGCATCATATACAATTCTTCCTTAAGGAAACCATTACGGAATGCCGTTTTGACGTCCATTTGCCATATCTCATAAGCATAGAATGTGGCAATTGCTAACATGATTCGGACGGACTTCAGCTTCGCTACGGGTGAGAAAGTCTCATCGTAGTCAACCCCTTGAACTTGTCGATAACCTTTAGCAACAAGCCGAGCCTTATAGATGGTCACATTACCATCCGTGTCTGTCTTCTTATTAAAGATCCATTTATTTTCTATGGCTCGCTGATCATCGGGCAAGTCAGTCAAAGTCCATACTTTGTTTTCATACATGGATCCTGTCGGGGATATACCCCGCGGCGTAAACCGGCCGGAAGTATAAGCCGGCCGGACTAGGCGTTTCATTGGTAAACCACCAGAGGATTGGCAGTTTACGTGATTGGTGGTTTACATGTCTGGCGGTTTACGTGATCGGCGGTTTACATGTTCTGCACTGACGTTTCATCCGTGTCACACCACCCGGTGAATGAACGTGAGCAAGTCGCCGTCCCTGTGGCCAGGTTTACATCAGCTTGCCGGGACCACGCCTGCGATTAACTCGCCCATCCGTGCCAGTTTACGACACCGGTGCCGATCTTCCCCGTCCGCACCGGTTTACAATGCCGCGGCCGATTCATTTATCCGAGCTGCCTCTGATGTTACAGTCGCTTTTGTCATTCGTATCTCACGGCCTGGTCTACATCAACATACCGGGCCACACCTGTCTGCATGAGCTGTTAATTGAGTATGAGCAAGTCAGCTTGGGTAGCCCGGTTTTCTTTCAACAAAATGGAGGCAAGTTATCATATACTATCAACCGCCGTCTGCACTGGATGGCTCAATGGGCAGGAGCACAAGTCGCTGCCTCTACAGTTTGGTTAACTTCAAATCGCCAGTTGGAAGGAACCATTGGCCGAGTTACTGACACGGTTCATACGAGATTATTTATAACCCGCCGCAGTCACCTCAACCTTCTGTGTATTCACATCGTGCTATCAACATCAATGATATACAAGTTATGCCGGGTTATATCACGGTCAAATATGGAGAGTCTCAAGCCAACTCCTCGAGTCACCTTTGAGACTCGGGGGCTATGATGACATGACTCAGCAAATCTTGCCAGTTTCAGCCGGTTTAAAAACCCCAGGACGATGGAGGGAAAGATAACCCGGTCCCGGAGGCTACCGTTATATTGATGAAAATTTAAAGGCTGTCAGAAAATTTCCGGCTTAGAAAGTATATGATAGTTACAAAATCCCGGCTCAATGAAGAAGATCCGGGTCATCAGAAAGGATTCCGGTTTAAAATCCGGCTCAAGGGAAGTCAGTCTCACTGAAGCTCTCAAATATCCGGTTTACAATCCAGTTCAAGGGAAATCTGTTCTCCCACAAAGCTCTGAAGCGCTCAAATCCGGTTTAGCAATGTCCGGTTCAAAAGGGAATTAACTTCTCGCAAGTTCAAGTTTAAAGGCCGTCAGAAAATTTTCTGGCTGAAAATGAAGATTCCGGTTTAAAATCCGGTTCAAGGGAAAGATGTCTCCCACAAAGCTTTGAAGCTCTCAATATCCAGTTCAAGATCCCGGTTCAAGAAGAATTTATCTCTTGAAAAAATTTAAAAATTGCCAAAGAGGACCTGCTGCCATGATGCGCGGTTCAAACATGGGTATCCCGCCTTATTGGCCTGACATATTATTGATCACATGGGGGCTTCTGCTTCATAAAGCAGGGTCTCTGTTCTTTTACATCATGCGTGGTTACACGGAGCTGTTCTGTCTTAAAGCGGCCTCCGGTTTACCCCTTGAAAATTTTATAAACATAACTTGGGGGCTTGGTCGTGTCCGAACCAATGCAACACCTTTTGATAGGCGAAAGCCACCAGATCACTTGGGGACATGGTCAAGTCTGAACTAGTGACGCCTCTTGATCGGCCTAAGGCCATAGAATCACTTGGGGGCTTGGTCGAACCCGAACCATTGCCACGCCTCTTGATCGGCATAATGCCACGGTTTCATTTGGGGACCTGGCTGACTTGAACCATAGCTACACCATTGGGGAGCTTGGTCGTGTCCGACCATGGTAACACCATCTGATCGGCTCAATAAGCCTCTTTTTGCAAATGGTTTTATCATTGCCTTTGCTTCAATATTTTCCTTGATAACTGTTTCTTTTATTTTTGTTGCGTTTTTAAACCGACAAAGTTTTAAACCGGTTCAAACTGTCAATTACAAATTGACGGAACACGGTCAAATCTTAATCCGGAGACTATCTGCCCAGTTTGATTTTCTATTACCATCCTATTATGGAGTAAACCGGTGTTTATCAACCCGGCTCGGTTTTCAACTACAAATATATGATCAGTTATAATCCGGAGATTATCAACCCGGTCTGGTTTTGACTACAAGTCGCTAGTATTATATGTGGTTAAACCGGTGTTTATTACAACCTGGTACGGCTTTATCATAAACCGACACAATATGGAAGGAGTTCTCAGTACTCAAAATCTGGGTTATTACCCCTATTACAAAAAGTTGGTAAACCAACGATGTGATTCAATGTCACAGGTATGATATATTTCATATTTGATTATTTTTAAGTACAGCCTTGGTTATAAACCAGGGTTATATGTTGGGCATTATGACCCGTACGACGGTAAACCACCCGGACACTTTAAACTTGTTGTATGCAGAAACAGGTTGAATAAAGCATGATTATAAATCACCGACGTTTACTAACCCGACCTGGATTTCGACTATAAGTCGCCAGTATGATGATAAATTATCCGGTGTTTATTAAACCGGCCTGGCTTTAAGACGATAAGTCGCCAGTATATGACGAGAAATTATCCGATGTTTATTAAACCGGCCTGGCTTTGGACTATAAGTCGCCAGTATATATATATTTGGATTGCGCCATTGGAATCATGCGCTTATAAATCATTGGGTTATATTATTCAAATAGCCAAGTTTGGCTGAATTTTCATTATGATATTGAATGAATAAGGTTTTCACCGGATTATGTTATCTTGAATAGCCAACATGGCTGGATTTTTATGGTTATTAATAACCGGTATTATTGAGGTTTTCAAAGTTGCTTTAGCACAATGACTATCATATTATCAATAGATATGATTTATTCTACAATTGAAGGAATAGTCCCGAGTCGCTGCAGGCTTACAACCCGGCACTTGGGGGCTACATTATTCAAATCAAGATTACATGCAAGTCTCATGTCGCTCCAAGCATGCATCATGACACTTGGGGGCTAATGCAAAGTCATTTTTACTAGTCTTATTGAAGACCCGACTCATCATATTATAATGAGCCGACCCTTGGGGGCTACCAATTGCTCATGTCAACAATTCAAGGTACACAAGTTTTCGTCCATAATATTGAAGGATCCATTGCTCAGTTGGTAAAGCACAAAGCTCTTAACCTTGTGGACGTGGGTTCAAGCCCTACGATGGATGCTACATTATAAGATGTTATTTTCATTGAAGTATATATCAAGTCCCGGTTTAGTATTATCTTACTAAGCCGGCCCTTGGGGGCTACACATCACTGCTAAAAACTACATTATTATATTTACAAAGTTCCTGCTCATTATTGCATAATGACCCGGTCCTTGGGGGTTACACTGATTGAAGTTTTTGTAAGCAAATTACAAGTCCCAGGTTGCTGCAAGCATGACAACCCGACACTTGGGGGCTACATATATGGAGTATTCAGTTTATATGATTGAGATGAACTAATCGGATTTCTTCAAGGTTGAAACACTTATTGGAGCAAGTCTTAAACTATGTTCTCCTCTTAAGACTTGGGGGCTACAGGTATTATGCATATAAAGGAGGAACATCTTCATTTTATCAGTTTTGAGCAAATCAGGAAGATCAATTACATGACCCGATGTCAACAACAATTATGACCCGATGCCATCAATATTTATAAACCGGCCATTTTGGTAATATTAAACCGGCAAGTTTTACATCTTCAAACCGGCTGAATATCAGATAAGTATTTTCAGACCCATATTTCTTAAACCGGCGCTTTGGGAGCTGAGTCAAAGGAGTTATTCTTCACAATATTTCTCGGTGACAAGCCAATGTCGGCAAATTGATTATGAAGCTGGTCTGTTGACCCAGATTTCCCAGAAGGAGGAAATAACAAGGACTTAAGGATGATCAGGTACCGGTTTACAAAAATTCTTAACCCGGAGCATAACCTGTCAAATTTGTTCTTGTGTTTATTTTGCAGCATAAGTTTACCATGAATAAATCCAAGCTAACTTGGGGGCTAATGTCGGGGATATACCCCGCGGCGTAAACCGGCCGGAAGTATAACCCGGCCGGACTAGGCGTTTCATTGGTAAACCACCAGAGGATTGGCGGTTTACGTGATTGGCGGTTTACATGTCTGGCGGTTTACGTGTCTGGCGGTTCACTGGTATGACGATTCACGAGCCTGAAGACTCATTGGTGACCCGGCGTGTGTTCCGGACAGATGACAAGGCCCAAGGCCCAGCATGCCGGTTTATGTTAATGGTGGGTCGGTTTAAGAGGAAAGGCATGAGGAACATTATCTTACAAGGAGCTAAGACCTGGACTTGTATCCGGTTTGTATTAGAGATAGACTAGTCCTAATCCTAATAGGACTCTATATGTAACCCGCCCCTCCAACATATATAAGGAGGGGCAGGGCTCCCCAAAAGGGACAAGATTGGCAAGTTCCACAAGTTGGACAAGTTAGGTTTAGACAATAGCTCTCGAGATAGAGCACACTTGTAACCGTGATCACCATCATCAATATCAATGAAGCAGGATGTAGGCTTTTACCTCCACCGTGAGGGGCCGAACCTGGGTAAAACATCGTGTCTCTCGTCCCGCTCAACCCCTCTCAAGCTACCACATAGATGCGTTGGCCTCGCGACTAAGTCCTGACACTAAGGACATCTCCCGTGACAATTCCACGACAGATCCTATCTCGGATTTCATGGGTTCCAGCCATTTGTCGGAATCTGGGCCCGCCATCGTTTCTTCATAGTTCGAAGGTTCACCATTGTCTAACAACATGATTTCCAGGATAGGGTTGCCATACCACTCTGGTGCGGAATGTGTCCTTGTGGACCTTCGAAGTTCAGTAGCAACTTGATCTGAAGTTTCATGATCATCATCATTAACTTCCTCCCTAGTCGGTGCAGGCACCTCAGGAACATTTTCTTGAGCTGCGCCACTCTCCGGTTCACGAGGCAATACTTCATCAAGTTCTACTTTCCTCCCACTTACTTCTTTCGAGAGAAAGTCTTTCTCTAGAAAGGATCCATTCTTGGCAACAAAACTCTTTCTCCGGACATAAGCATCGCATCCCCAAACTTTTATAAATGACAGCTTAGGTTTCTTGCCAAACCACAATTCATACGGTGTCGTCTCAACGGAATTCGACGGAGCCCTATTTAAAGTGAATGCGGCAGTCTCTATAGCATAACCCCAAAATGATAGCGGTAGATCGGTAATAGACATCATAGATCGTACCATATCCAATAGGGTGCGATTAGGACGTTCGGACACACCATTACGCTGTGGTGTTCCGGGTGGCTTGAGTTGTGAAACTATTCCACATTTCCTTAAGTGCGTGCCAAATTCGTGACTCAAATATTCTCCCCCCATGATCTGATTGTAAGAACTTGATTTTCCTGTCACATTGATTCTCAACCCCACTCTGAAATTCCTTGAACTTTTCAAAGGTCTCAGACTTGTGTTTCATTAAGTAGACATACCCATATCTACTCAAGTCATCAGTGAGGGTGAGAACATAACGATAGCCACCGTGAGCCTCAACACTCATTGGACCGCACACATCAGTATGTATGATTTCCAATAAGTTGGTTGCTCGCTCCATTGTTCTGGAGAACGGAGTCTTGGTCATTTTGCCCATGAGGCATGGTTCGCATGTGTCAAATGATTCATAATCAAGAGACTCCAAAAGTCCATCTGCATGGAGTTTCTTCATGCGTTTGACACCAATGTGACCAAGGCGGCAGTGCCACAAGTATGTGGGACTATCATTATCAACCTTACATCTTTTGGCATTCACACTGTGAATATGTGTAACATCACGTTCGAGATTAAATAAGAATAAATCATTGACCAGTAGGGCATGACCATAAAACATGTCTCTCATATAAATAGAACAACCATTATTCTCTGATTTAAATGAGTAGCCATCTCGCATTAAACGAGATCCAGATACAATGTTCATGCTCAAAGCTGGTACTAAATAACAATTATTGAGGTTTAAAACTAATCCCGTAGGTAAATGTAGAGGTAGCGTGCCAACGGCGATCACATCGACCTTGGAACCATTCCTGACGCGCATCGTCACCTCGTCCTTCGCCAGTCTCCGTTTATTCCGCAGTTCCTGTTTTGAGTTACAAATATGAGCAACTGCATCGGTATCAAATACCCAGGAGCTACTACGAGCGCTGGTTAGGTACACATCAATAACATGTATATCACATATGCCATTGGTATTGCTGGCCTTCTTATCCGCTAAGTACTTGGGGCAGTTCCGCTTCCAGTGACCGTTTCCCTTGCAATAAAAGCACTCAGTCTCAGGCTTGGGTCCATTCTTTGGCTTCTTCCCGGCAGCTTGCTTACCGGGCGCGGCAACTCCCTTGCCGTCCTTCTTGAAGTTCTTTTTACCCTTGCCTTTCTTGAACTTAGTGGTTTTATTCACCATCAACACTTGATGTTCCTTTTTGATTTCCACCTCCGCTGATTTCAGCATTGAATATACCTCGGGAATGGTCTTTTCCATCCCCTGCATATTGAAGTTCATCAGAAAGCTCTTGTAGCTAGGTGGGAGCGACTGAAGGATTTTGTCAACGACCGCATCATCCGGGGGATTAACTCCCAGCTGAGACAAGCGGTTGTGCAACCTAGACATTTTGAGTATGTGCTCACTGACAGAACTGCTCTCCTCCATCTTACAACTGTAGAACTTGTCGGAGACTTCATATCTCTCGACTCGGGCATGAGCTTGGAAAACCATTTTCATCTCTTGGAACATCTCATATGCTCTGTGTTGCTCAAAACGCTTTTGGAGCCCCGGTTCTAAGCTGTAAAGCATGCCGCACTGAACCAGGGAGTAATCATCACTACGCGTCTGCCAAGCGTTCATAATGTCTTGTTCTGCAGGGAAAATAGGTGCTTCACCTAGCGGTGCATCAAGGACAAATGCTTTCCTAGCAGCTATGAGGATAATCCTCAGGTTACGGACCCAGTCCGTGTAGTTGCTGCCATCGTCTTTCAGCTTGGTTTTCTCTAGGAACGCGTTGAAGTTGAGGGCAACATTAGCGTGGGCCATTTGATCTACAAGACATATTGCAAAGATTTTTAGACTATGTTCATGATAATTAAGTTCATCTAATCAAATTATTAAATGAACTCCCACTGAGATAGACATCCCTCTAGTTATCTAAGTGATACATGATCTGAGTCAACTAGGTCATGTCCGATCATCATGTGAGACGGACTAGTCATCATCGGTGAACATTTTCATGTTGATTGTATCTTCTATACGACTCATGTTCGACCTTTCGATCTTCCGTGTTCCGAGGCCATGTCTGTACATGCTAGGCTCGTCAAGTCAACCTAAGTGTATTGCGTGTGTAAATCTGGCTTACACCCGTTGTATGCGAACGTTAGAACCTATCACACCCGATCATCACATGGTGCTTCGGAACAACGGACCTTAGCAACGGTGCACAGTTAGGGGGAACACTTTCTTGAAATTATTGCGAGGGATCAACTTATTTATGCTACCGTCGTTCTAAGCAAATAAGATGTAAACATGATAAACATCACATGCAATCAAATAGTGACATGATATGGCCAATATTATTTTGCTCCTTTTGATCTCCATCTTCGGGGCGCCATGATCATCATCGTCACCGGCATGACACCATGACCTCCATCATTGTGTCTTCATGAAGTTGTCTCGCCAACTATTACTTCTACTACTATGGCTAACGGTTAGCAATAAAGTAAAGTAATTACATGACGTTTATGTTGACACACAGGTCATAAATAAATTAAGACAACTCCTATGGCTCCTGCCGGTTGTCATACTCATCGACATGCAAGTCATGATTCCTATTACAAGAACATGATCAATCTCATACATCACATATATCATTCATCACTTCCTTTTGGACATATCACATCACACGGCACATGCTGCAAAAACAAGTTAGACGTCCTCGAATTGTTGTTGCAAGTTTTACGTGGATGCTATAGGTTTCTAGCAAGAACGTTTCTTACCTACACCAAAAACCACAACGTGATATGCCAATTTCTATTTACCCTTCATAAGGACCCTTTTCATCGAATCCGATTCAACTAAAGTGGGAGAGACAGACACCCGCTAGCCACTTATGCAACTAGTGCATGTCAGTCGGTGGAACCAGTCTCACGTAAGCGTATGTGTAAGGTCGGTCCGGGCCGCTTCATCCCACGATGCCGCCGAATCAAGATAAGACTAGTAACGACAAGTAAATTGACAAAATCAACGTGCACAACAACTTGTGTTCTACTCGTGCATAGAAACTACGCATAGACCTAGCTCTGATACCACTGTCGGGGATCGTAGCACAAATTTAAAATTTTCTATGCATCACCAAGATCAATCTATGGAGTCATCTAGCAACGAGAGGGAGAGGAGTGCATCTACATACCCTAGTAGATCGCGAGCGGAAGCGTTCAAGAGAACGGGGTTGATGGAGTCGTACTCGTCGTGATCCAAATCACCGATGACCGAGCGCCGAACGGACGGCACCTCCGCGTTCAACACACGTACGGTTGGGAGAGACGTCTCCTCCTTCTTGATCCAGCAAGGGAAGGAGAGGTTGATGGAGATCTAGCAGCATGATGATACGTCCATTTTGCATCATGCTTTTATATCGATATTTATCGCATTATGGACTGTTATTTCACTTTATATCACAATACTTATGGCTATTCTCTCTTATTTTACAAGGTTTACATAAGGAGGGAGAATGCCGGCAGCTGGAATTCTGGTCTGTAAAAGGAGCAAATATTAGAGACCTATCCTGTGCAACTCCAAAAGTCCTGAAACTCCACGGAACGTCTTAAAAGAAATAAAGAAAAATCCACGCCAAAGATGAAGGCCAGGGGGCCCACACCCTGCTCACGAGGGTGGGGGCGCCCCCCCTAGGGCGCGCCCCCTATGTCGTGGGCCCCCTGGTGGCTCTCCGATGCCCATCTTCTCCTATATGAGGTCTTTCGATGAGAAAAAAATAAGGAGGAACTTTTCAGGATGAGACTCCACCGCCACGAGGCAGAACCTTGGCGGATCCAATCTAGAGCTCCGGCAGAGCTGTTCTGCCAGGGATACTTCCCTCCCGGAGGGGGAAATCATCACCATCGTCATCACCAACGCTCCTGTCATCGGGAGAGGGCAATCTCCATCAACATCTTCACCAGCACCATCTCATCTCCAAACCCTAGTTCATCTCTTGTATCCAATTATTGTCTCAAAGTCTGGGATTGGTGCTAGTAGGTTGCTAGTAGTGTTGATTACTCCTTGTAGTTGATGCTAGTTGGTTTAATTGGTGGAAGATCATATGTTGAGATCCTATATGCATATTATTACCCCTCTGATTTTGAACATGAATATGCTTTGTGAGTAATTACGTTCGTTCCTGAGGACAAGGGAGAAGTCTTGCTATGAGTAGTCATGTGAATTTGGTATTCGTTTGATATTTTGATAAGATGTATGTTGTCTAGCCTCTAGTGGTGTTATGTGAACGTCGACTACATAACACTTCACCATTATTTGGGCCTAGAGGAAGGCATTGGGAAGTAATAAGTAGATGATGGGTTGCTAGAGTGACAGAAGCTTAAACCCTAGTTTATGCGTTGCTTCGTAAGGGGCTGATTTGGATCCATATGTTTCATGCTATGGTTAGGTTTACCTTAATACTTTTGTTGTAGTTGCGTATGCTTGCAATAGAGGTTAATCATAAGTGGGATGCTTGTTCAAGTAAGAACATCACCCAAGCACCGGTCCACCCACATATCAAATTATCAAAGTATCGAACGCGAATCATATGAACGTGATGAAAACTAACTTGACAATATTCCCATGTGTCCTCGGGAGCGCCTTTTCTATTATAGGAGTTTGTTCCGGCTTTTCCTTTGCTACAAAAGGATTGGGCCACCTTGCTGCACTTTATTTACTTTTGTTACTTGTTGCTCGTTACAATTTATCCTATCACAAAACTATCTGTTACCACTTATTTCAGTACTTGTAGAGAATACCTTGCTGAAAACCGCTTATCATTTCCTTCTGCTCCTCGTTGGGTTCGACACTCTTACTTATAGAAAGGACTACGATAGATCCCTTATACTTGTGGGTCATCAAGACTCTTTTCTGGCGCCGTTTCCGGGGAGTGTAGCGCCTTTGGTAGGTGGAATTTGGTAAGGAAAAATTTATATAGTGTGCTGAAATTTACTGTCACTTGTTACTATGGAAAGTAATTCTCTGAGGGGCTTGTTCGGGGCATCTTCACCCCGTCCAGTAGAGCAAAGAGTTGCTCCTCAACCTACTGAACCTATTGAAAATGAAACTCCTTTTGAATTTCCTTCGGGTATGATGGAAAAACGGCTAGATAACCCTTTTACAGGAGATGGAACAAGGCATCCTGATGAGCACTTAATATATGTGGATGAAGTTTGTGGATTATTTAAGCTTGCAGGTATACCTTATAATGTTGCTAAGAAGAAGCTCTTCCCTTTTTCTTTGAAGGGAGACGCATTGATATGGTATAGGCAATGTGATGATATGAGATCATGGGACTATAAAAGATTGAAGTTGGAATTTCATCAAAAGTATTACCCTATGCATCTTGTTCATTGTGATCGCAATTATATATATAATTTTTTGCCTCGCGAAGGAGAAAGCATCTCTCAAGCTTGGGAGAGGCTTAAATCAATGTTATATTCATGCCCCAATCATGAGCTCTCAAGAGAAATAATTATGCAAAGTTTTTATGCGCGGCTTTCTGAAAACAATCGCAACATGCTCGATACTTCTTGTGCTGGCTCTTTTATGATGAAGACTATTGAATTCAGATGGAATTTATTGGATAGAATTAAACGCAACTCTGAAGATTGGGACCTCGACGAAGGTAAGGAGTCAGGTATGACACCTAAGTTTGATTGTGTTAAATCTTTTATGGATACCGATATTTTCCGTAAGTTTAGCACTAAATATGGACTTGACTCTGAGATAGTAGCTTCTTTCTGTGAATCTTTTGCTACTTATGTTGATCTCCCTAAGGATAAGTGGTTTAAATATCATCCTCCCATAGAAGTAAAAGTAGCTGCACCTATTAAAGTTGAAGAAAAGACTATCACTTATAATGATCCTATTGTTCCTACTTCTTATGTTGAGAAACCACCTTTCCCTGTTAGAATAAAGGATCATGCTAAAGCTTCAACTGTTGTTCGTAAAAGCAATATTAGAACTTATACACCTCCTGAGCAAGTTAAAGTAGAACCTAATATTGCTATTGTTAAAGATCTCTTGTCTGATAATATCGATGGGCATGTTATTCAGTTCGAAGGTGAAACTGCTAGAATTGCTAAACCTTGTGCTAAAGATAAACATAGACCTGTGGTAGGCATGCCTGTAATTTCTGTTAAAATAGGAGATCATTGTTATCATGGCTTATGTGATGTGGGTGCTAGTGCTAGTGTTATACCGCATACTTTATATGAATAAATTAAGAATGAAATTGCACCTGTTGAGTTAGAAGATATTGATGTCACAATTAAACTTGCCAATAGAGATACTATTTCAGCAATGGGAATTGTTAGAGATGTTGAAGTCTTGTGTGGGAAAACTAAATATCCTGCTGATTTTCTTGTTCTCGGTTCCCCACAAGATAGCTTTTGTCCCATTATATTTGGTAGACCCTTCTTAAATAATGTCAATGCTACCATAGACTGCACTAAGAATATTGTTACTGTTGGCTTGGATGATATGGTTCATGAGTTTAATTTCTCTAAATTTAGTAAACAACATCGCGAGGAAGAATTACCTAGTAAGGATGAGATTATTGGTCTTGCTTCTATTGCCATACCTCCTAGTGATCCTTTAGAACACTATTTGCTAGACCATGAAAATGATATGTTCATGAATGAAAGAAGGGAAATGGATGAAGTATTCTTTAAACAGGAACCTATTATGCATCACAATTTGCCTGTTGAAATTTTAGGGGATCCTCCTCCACCCAAGGGTGATCCCGTGTTTGAGCTTAAACCTTTGCCTGATAATATTAAATATGCTTATCTTTATGAAAAGAAGATATATCCTGTTATTATTAGTGCTAACCTTTCAGAGCATGAAGAAGAAAGATTATTGAAAATTCTGAAGAAGCACCGTGCTGCTATTGGATATACTCTTGATGATCTTAAGGGCATTAGTCCCACTCTATGTCAACATAAAATAAATTTGGAAGCAGATGCCAAACCAGTTCGTGATCCTCAACGACGTCTGATTCCTAAAATGAAAGAAGTGGTAAGAAAAGAAATACTAAAGCTTCTGGAGGCAGGTATAATCTATCATGTTGCTGATAGTGAGTGGGTAAGTCCTGTCCATTGTGTCCCTAAGAAGGGAGGTATTACTGTTGTTCCTAATGATAAAGATGAATTGATTCCACAAAGAATTATCACAGGTTATAGGATGGTAATTGATTTCCGCAAATTAAATAAAGCTACTAAGAAAGATCATTACCCCTTACCTTTTATTGATCAGATGCTAGAAAGATTATGCAAACATACACACTATTGCTTTCTAGATGGTTATTCTGGTTTCTCTCAAATACCTGTGTCGGCTAAAGATCAATCAAAGACTACTTTTACATGCCCTTTTGGTACTTTTTCTTATAGACGTATGCCTTTTGGTTTATGTAATGCACCTGCTACCTTTCAAAGATGCATGATGGCTATATTCTCTGACTTTTGCGAAAAGATTTGTGAGGTTTTCATGGACGACTTTTCCGTCTATGGTTCCTCTTTTGATGATTGCTTGAGCAATCTTGATTGAGTTTTGCAGAGATGTGAAGAAACTAATCTTGTCTTGAATTGGGAAAAGTGCCACTTTATGGTTAATGAAGGTATTGTCTTGGGGCACAAAGTTTCTGAAAGAGGTATTGAAGTTGATAAAGCCAAGGTTGATGCTATTGAAAAGATGCCATGTCCCTAGGACATCAAAGGTATAAGAAGTTTCCTTGGTCAGGCCGGATTTTACAGGAGGTTCATTAAGGACTTCTCAAAAATTTCTCGGCCTCTGACTAATTTATTGCAAAAATATATACGATTTGTCTTTGATGATGATTGTGCAGAAGCATTTGAAATACTTAAGAAAGCATTAGTCTCTGCACCTATTGTTCAGCCACCTGATTGGAACCTACCCATTGAAATTATGTGTGATGCTAGTGATTATGCTGTAGGTGCTGTTCTAGGGCAAAGAGTTGATAAGAAATTAAATGTTATTCATTATGCTAGTAAGACTCTAGACAATGCTCAAAGAAATTATGCTACTACTAAAAAAGAACTTTTAGCAGTTGTATTTGCTTGTGATAAGTTCAGATCTTATATTGTTGATTCTAAAGTAACTATTCACACTGATCATGCTGCTATTAAATATCTTATGGAAAAGAAAGATGCTAAACCTAGACTTATTAGATGGGTTCTCTTGCTACAAGAATATGATATAAATATTGTTGATAGAAAGGGAGCTGAGAACCCCATTGCAGACAACTTATCTAGGTTAGAAAATATTCTTGATGGCCCACTACCTATTAATGATGACTTTCCCGATGAACAATTAAATGTTATAAGTACTTCTCGTAGTACTCCATGGTATGCGGATTATGCTAATTATATTGTTGCTAAGTTTATACCGCCTAGCTTCACATACCAGCAAAAGAAAAAGTTTTTCTATGATTTAAGACATTACTTTTGGGATGACCCACATCTTTATAAGGAAGGAGTAGATGGTGTTATTAGGCGTTGTGTACCTGAGCATGAACAGGAACAGATCCTACACAAGTGTCATTCCGAGTCTTATGGAGGACACCACGCTGGAGATAGAACTGCGCATAAGGTATTGCAATCTGGTTTTTATTGGCCTACTCTCTTCAAGGATGCCCGTAAGTTTGTCTTGTCTTGCGATGAATGTCAAAGAATTGGTAATATTTGTAGACGTCAAGAAATGCCTATGAATTATTCACTTGTTATTGAACCGTTTGATGTTTGGGGCTTTGATTATATGGTACCTTTTCCTGCCTCTAATGGGTACACACATATTTTAATTGCTGTTGATTACGTCACTAAGTGGTAGAAGCTATTCCAACTAGTAGTGCTGATCATAACACTTCTATTAAAATGCTTAAGGAAGTTATTTTCCCGAGGTTTGGAGTCCCTAGATATTTAATGACTGATGGTGGTTCACACTTTCTTCATGGTGCCTTTCGTAAAATGCTTGCTAAATATGATGTTAATCATAGAATTGCATATCCTTATCACCCACAGTCTAGTGGTCAAGTAGAATTGAGCAATAGAGAGCTCAAATTAATTTTGCAAAAGACTGTTAATAGGTCTAGAAAGAATTGGTCTAAGAAACTTGATGATGCATTATGGGCTTATAGAACTGCATACAAAAATCCTATGGGCATGTCTCCGTATAAAATGGTTTATGGAAAAGCATGTCACTTACCTCTCGAACTAGAACATAAGGCATACTGGGCTATTAAAGAACTTAACTATGATTTTAAACTTGCCGGTGAGAAGAGGTTATTTGATATTCGCTCACTTGATGAATGGAGAACCCAAGCTTATGAAAATGCCAAGTTGTTTAAAGAAAAAGTTAAAAGATGGCATGACAAAAGGATACAAAAGCGTGAGTTTAATGTAGGTGATTATGTATTTCTATACAACTCTCGTTTAAGATTTTTTGCAGGAAAACTTCTCTCTAAATGGGAAGGCCCCTACGTCATCGAGGAGGTCTACCGTTCCGGTGCCATAAAAATCAACAACTTCGAGGGCACAAATCCGAAGGTGGTAAATGGTCAAAGAATTAAACATTATATCTCAGGTAATCCCATAAATGTTGAAACCAATATTATTGAAACCATAACCCCCGAGGAATACATAAGGGACACTTTCCGGAACGTTTTAGACTCCGAAAAGGAATAAGTATGTGGTACGGTAAGTAAACCGACTCCAAAACAATCTCTAAGGCCAATATTTCTCCGTTTTGGAATATTTAGAAAAATAGAAAAATAAGTAGCAGTCCGGGAGACACGAGGGCCCCACGAGGGTGGTGGGTGCGCCCAACCCCTCTGGGCGCGCCCCCCTACCTCGTGTGCCTTCCGGACTTCGTTTTCTTACACGTTACGTATTTTGGTCGGTAAAAATTCACTATATATTCTCCCAAAGGTTTTGACTCCCGTATCACGCAAATATCCTCTGTTTTCGTTTCAAGCTATCCCGTTGCAGATTAAATCAACATGTCTTCCCAGGATTCAGAAGGAGAAAACTATGTGGATGATTACTTAGCAAATCGAAAGGCCTATGGAGATGTGGAACACGATGGGTGGACCACGGAGGAAGAAGAGGACTATGAACCCAAGGGAAAGGAGGAGACGAGTGTAACACCCTCGATGCGACTATATCTCCCACGTGTCGAGGCACGACTTAGAGGCATAATCGCATTGAAGGCATATGTCGCAAGTTAGGCAATCTTCACGACATCCCATGTAATATATAGATAATAAAAGGGGAGATAACATAGTTGGCTTACACTCGCCACGTCAATCAAGGTACATAAATAACATTACATCATTCAAACACTCATGGCCCGACTACGGCGCCAAAATAAAAGATAACCCAAAATGCGACACGGTCCCGATCGCCCCCAGCAGGGCACCACTACTGATCATCAGGAAAGGAAACATAGTATCGTTGAGAGTCCTCGTCGAACTCCCACTTGAGTTCAAGCGCGTCACCTGGAGCGGAATCATCAGGCCCTGCATCTGGTGTAATAGTAATTTGTGAGCCACAGGGACTCAGCAATCTCGCACCCTTGCGATCAAGACTATTTAAGCTTATAGGTAAGGCAAGGTAAATATAAGTGGAGCTGCAGCAAGCGACTAGCATATATGGTGGCTATCCTATTCGCAAAAGAGAGCGAGAAGAGAAGGCAAAGCGCGAGCGAGAAACTAGAGGACAATTTGCGCAAACATTACTCCAACACCGTGTCCACTTCCCGGACTCCGCCGAGAAGAGGCCATCACGGTAACTCACACTGTTGATTCATTTTAATTAAGTTAAGGTCAAGTTATCTACAACCGGACATTAACAAATTCCCATCTGCCCATAACCGCAGGCACGGCTTTCGAAAGTTCAAATCCCTGCAGGGGAGTCCCAACTTAGCCCATGACAAGCTCTCACGGTCAACGAAGGAATAGACCACCTCCCGAGACGTTCTGATCAGACTCGGTATCCCGGTTCTTCAAGACAACTCCGACAATGGTAAAACAAGTCCAGCAACACCACCCGCTGTGCCGACAAATCCCGATAGGAGCTGCACATATCTCGTTCTTAGGGAACACCGGATAAGCTAAGCGTACGGGAGCCAACGTAACCCAAGTTGCCAAGGGACGGCCCCGCACGGTGCTCTAGGTTGGACCAACGCTCAGAGGAGCACTGGCCCAGGGGGGTTTAAAATAAGATGACCCTTGAGTCCGCGAAACCCAAGGGAAAAGGCTAGGTGGCAAATGGTAAAACCAAGGTTGGGCATTGCTGGAGGAGTTTTATCCAAGGCGGACTGTCAAGGGGTTCCCATTATAACCCAACCGCGTAAGGAACGCAAAATCCGGGAACATAACGCCGATATGACGGAAACTAGGGCGGCAAGAGTGGAACAAAACACTAGGCGAGAGGCCGAGCCTTCCACCCTTTACCAAGTATATAGATGCATTAAGATAACATGGCAATATAATGGTATCCCAACAAGTAAATAATGTTCCAACAAGGAACGGTCTCCAATCTTCACCTGCAACTAGCAACGCTATAAGAGGGGCTGAGCAAAGCGGTAACATAGCCAATCAATGGTTTTCTATGACATGGTGGGTTAGAGATTTGACATGTCAATTTTGGAGGCTTGAAAGCAAGTGGTAGGCATCGTAGCATGGCATAGCAAAAGAGCGAGCATCTAGCAAAGCAAAGATAGTAGTGATTTCGAGGGTATGATCATCTTGCCTGCAAAGTTGTCAGAGTTGACTGGATCCTCGAAAGCAAACTCAACGGGCTCCTCGTTAGCTAACTCGTCTCCCGGCTCTACCCAAACAAGACAAACAAGCAACAAGGACACAATCAACCACGTGCAAACTCAAACAACATGATGCAAAGATGGTATGCTATGCGGGATGCAATATGTGATGCATATGCAAGATTTGACAAGGAATGAATGAACCTGGCTTCAACATGGAAATCCAAGTGTGCCACTGGAAAGATGAGATGAAATCGCTTGAAAACGATATAAAGAACGCCAGAATCGGAGTTACGGTTTGGAAATGGCAAGCAATTCAAATATGACCACGTTCTGCGATTTACAGCAAGTAGTCATCTAAATGCAACAAGATGAACATGCTACAGCACACAAACATGACAACAAAATACATGGAAGGGATGCATTCATGATGCTTAACAAAAGTCTAGCACTGAGCTACGGCCAATTCATCCAATAACAGGTTCAAACAAGCATGGCAAAAATGCATATGGTAAACAGATCTCAGACTTAGTGAAATTAACACTTGTCTGGAATCTCAGATCAGGTAGCACTCTTCGTAGCATGAAAACTATATGCTACAGGACCTGAACATGGCAAAGTAAAGCATGGCATGGAGCTACTCAAAGAGCTTAACAAAAGTCCCTTAGTGACCTTGAGCCAAAAGGGATCAGAAAATACAATTGCACGCATGTGAACATGGCAAAAGCATATCAGACTTAGTGAAAACTGGAACATGTTGAAACAGATATCAAGTAGGCATGTTTACGAGCTCGATGCACTCACTACGGAGCAAGTCATGATAATCTAAGATTACACCCATCAAGAATACACAAAATTCAAGCTAGACATGGCAAGAACAATAGCATAGCATGCACGGATCAACTACAACATCCTCGGCAAAATTGCTAACAAGTAGACAATCTGCCCAGATTCACGAAATAGCAAAAGTAGAGCTCGATTGACTCAAGCTAGGGAGCTCCATAATTACAAAAAAAGACATGGATGGATAGGGCACTACAAGATTAACAAAACATCCTTACTGATCATCCTCAAAAGAGGCACGGATCACTAGGAAACAACATGAACATATGGCCATATGAGATAAACAGCTCAAGGACTTGGTGGAAATGCTAAGTCCCTGAAATCAACATTACCAAGTGCCTCACTTTGCAAGCTTGTGCTAGTCACCACACACATCACAAAAATACATGGGTTGCACCTCTGGAAAGATGGCAAAACCCTTAACAAAACATATGTAGAACTCATGGGCATATCATGCACACAATAATCATGGCAAAAAAGACAAATATCTAAATGGAGCAGCAGATCTGACAATTATCTCAAGTAGCACTCTTCTAACAGCATTTCGGGCATCAAGATGAACTCAAATGAAAATGATGCAATGGAATGAAATGATGTACTCTCTGAGACGAACATTTTGATATGCTATATGCCCAAAACGGAGCTACGTGTGCAAAGATACGATGCGATGAACATGGAAATATGAACTGGGGTTTCGGGCAAAAAGTCAACCCTCGAGATTTTTGGATCCAGATCTGCACGTACTTCGAGGCGCTCGCCGGAAACACTGTTCGCTAGAGTTGGGGTCGCTGGGGAAGGAGAAGAAGACCGGGGCGGAGCGAGGAGGCGCAGGCCGGAGTTGGTGGTGGTCGGAGCCTCGGGCGCGGTCGCCGGCGTGGCCTCGGGCGGCGCCGGCCGGCGAGGGGTGCAGCGGCCCGGCCGCCGGAGTTGGGGCGACGGGTGGCGAGGTGGCCCGGCTGCCGGAGCTGACGAAGGGCGGCGAGGAGCTCCTGGCGCGGCGCAGACGAAGGAGGCAGGCGCGCCGACTCGGGCCCTCGGGGGCCGGCTGCGGGCCGAGCGGGCCTCGACGGGAGTGGCGGTGGCGCTGACACATGGTGGCGCGGGGGGGCTGGCGGCGGCGTGTCCGGCGCCAGCGGACAATGTCCAGCGCGCGGAGGATCAGATCTAGGGTTTTCGGGAGGAAGGAGAAGAAGATTTCGGAGGGGGTCTTTATATAGGCATAGAGGGAGCTAGGAGACTCCAAATGAGGTGCGGTTTTCGGCCACGCGATCGTGATAGAACGCTCTAGAAGATGGAGAGGGTTTTGGTGGGTTTTGGGCCAACTTGAAGGGGTGTTGGGCTGCAACACACACAAGGCCTTTTCGGTCCCTCGGTTAACCGTTGGAGCATCAAACGAAGTCCAAATGGTACGAAACTTGACAGGCGGTCCACCGGTAGTAAACCAAGGCCGCTTGGCAAGTCTCGGTCCAATCCGGAAATGTTTAATCCCCACACACGAAAGAAAGGTAGAAATGACCACCGGAGGAGAACGAAGCGCCGGAATGCAAAACGGACAACGGGGAAAATGCTCGAATGCATGAGATGAACACGTATGCAAATGCAATGCACATGATGACATGATATGAGATGCATGACAACGACAACAACACACGGAGACAAAAATCCAAACCCGAGAAAATAAAATAACTGAACGCCGGATACGGCAAGAGTTGGAGTACATATTGGGAAAGTCATATCCGGGGTGTTACAACACTCCACCACTACGAAAGGATGTCGTCCCAAGATCTAGGGCTGAAAGAACGCCGGGTACTCAGAACGGAGGTGATCCTCGCGTTCCCAGGTAGCTTCACGGTCGGAATGGTGTGACCACTTGACTTTGAGGAATTTGATTGACTTGTTGCGAGTCTTGCGTTCAGTCTCTTCAAGAATAGCAAGTGGGTGCTCACGATAAGAGAGATCTTCTTGGAGCTCAATGTCCTCGAAGTTGACGGTGCGGTCAGGAGTCTTGAAGCACTTTCGGACCTGAGAGACATGGAACACGTCATGAACATTTGCAAAGTTTGAAGGAAGCTCGAGTTGATAGGCGAGATTGCCTCTCTTGCTGACAATCTTGAAAGGTCCCACGTATCTAGGGGCAAGCTTCACTTTGATACCGAAGCGACGAGTCCCTTTCATAGGAGAGACGCGGAGGTAAACATGATCTCCGATCTCGAAAGCCAAATCACGGTGCTTACTGTCATAGTAGCTCTTCTAACGGGATTAGGCTGCTTTGAGGTTATCTCGAATGACTTTGCACATTTCCTCTACCTCTGTGATTAAGTCATTTCCGAGAAGCTGACGTTCACCGGTTTCAGACCAGTTGAGAGGGGTACGGCACTTCCTGCCATATAGAATTTCAAATGGGGCCTTGCCCGAACTTGCTTGAAAACTGTTGTTGTAGGAGAATTCAGCATAAGGAAGACAATCCTCCCACTTCATGCCGAAGGAGATCACACAAGCCCTAAGCATATCTTCAAGAATCTGGTTGGCACGCTCGACTTGACCACTAGTTTGAGGATGGAAAGCTGTGCTGAAGCGGATGTTGGTGCCCATGGCCTTCTAAAAAGAATCCCAAAACTTGGAGGTAAAGATGCTGCCACGGTCTGAAGAGATCACTTGTGGAATACCGTGCAGAGAGACAATTCGAGAGGTATAGAGTTCCACCAATTGAGCTGCCGTGATTGACTCTTTGATAGGCAGAAAGTGAGCCACTTTAGTGAGTTTGTCGATGACAATGAATATAGCATCATTGCCATGCTTGGACTTTGGAAACCCAGTCACGAAGTCCATTTCAATGTGGTCAAACTTCCATTCTGGAATGGCAAGAGGTTGGAGGAGACCAGCTGGCCTTTCGTGTTCTGCCTTCACTCTTCTGCAGACATCACACTCGTTCACGAATTGAGAAATCTCACGCTTCATTCGAGTCCACCAATAAGCCTGCTTGAGGTCCTAATACATCTTCGTGCTCCCAGGGTGGATGGAGAGGAGAGAATTGTGAGCCTCGTTCATGATCACTTTGCGAAGTTCACCTTTGGGTACAACAAAACGATCCTCGAAGAAAAGAGTATCCTTGTCATCAAGGCGGTAGCACCTGTACTTGGGTTGACTCTTGGCAATCCCAATCTTCACCTTTTTCACCATAGCATCAAGAAGCTGGGCTTGGCGAATCTTGTCTTCCAAGGTAGGAGAGACTTGAAGGTTGGCGAGGAAACCTTGAGGAACAACTTGTAGATTAAGTTTGCGGAAAGCTTCACAAAGCTCGGGTTGATAAGGCTTGAGAATCAGACTGTTGCAATAAGCCTTCCTGCTCAATGCGTCAGCAATCACATTGGCCTTGCCTGGAGTATACTCGATACTCAGATTATACTCTTGAATCATTTCGACCCATCGAGTTTTCCTGAGGTTGAGATTAGGCTGAGTGAAGATGTACTTGAGACTCTTGTGGTCAGTGAAAATGTCCACTTTAGTTCCCAATAAGAGATGTCTCCAAGTCAAAAGAGCATGCACAACTGCCGCCAACTCAAGATCATGAGTGGGGTAGTTCTTCTCATTGGGCTTCAACTGGCGAGAGGTATAAGCAACAACTTTCTTCTCTTGCATCAACATTGCGCCAAGACCTTGGAGAGAGGCATCACAAAAGACCTCATACGGTTTGGATTCATCAGGCGGAGTCAGAACTGGAGCAGTGACCAATTTCTCTTTCAAAGTGTTGAAAGCAATGTCACACTCCGGAGACCAAACGTACTTGACGTGCTTCTGGAGAAGATTTGAGAGAGGCTTCGCGATCGTCTTCGGCAGTAGCTTGCGAGACCGAGGAAGCTACGGAGTTGCTTCACGTTCCGAGGAGGTTCCCAATTCACAATTGCAGACTCCTTCTCCGGATTCACCGCAATGCCCTTGGCAGAGATGATATGACCAAGATAAAGAACCTCATCGAGCCAAAATTCGCACTTGGAGAACTTGGCGTAGAACTGGTGTTCCCTCAGTTTATTGAGTACCAAACGCAAGTGCTTGGCATGATCTTCCTTGTTCTTCGAGAAAACCAGAATGTCGTCGAGATAGACCAAAACGAAGTCATTGGTGTAGGCGTTGAAGATGAAGTTCATCATGCGAGAGAACGTCGGAGGAGCGTTGACGAGGCCAAAAGACATGACAGTGTATTCATATGAACCATAGCTTGTTCTGAAAGCCGTCTTGGGAATATCTTGCTCACGGATTCGAATCTGATGATAACCCATACGGAGATCAAGCTTGGAGAATACTTGGGCACCTTTGAGTTGTTCGAACAGCTCGTTGATGTTGGGAAGTGGGTATTTGTTCTTGATGGTCTTCTTGTTCAATGGACGGTAATCAACACAAATTCGGTCCGTTCCATCCTTCTTCTTCACGAAAAGAACACCACAACCCCACGGAGAAGAACTAGGCCGAATGAGACCCATTCTCTCTTGAATATCGAGTTGCTTCTTCAGCTCCTTCAACTCTTTAGGTCCGAGCTTGTAAGGACGCTTGCACACAGGTTCCATACCAGGCTCAAGATCAATGACGAATTCAACTGGCCGGTGCGGAGGCATTCCTGGAAGCTCTTCTGGAAAGACGTCATGATATTCGCAAATGACTGGAATTTGCGAGATGGAATCCAGTTCACCCTTCTCATTGAGAGAAAATAGACGGATGGTATCGTCATTCGCGGCAAAGACAATTACATCCTCAGACGAATGAGTCAATTGAATCTGCCTGGCTACACAATCAAGCTGAGCCTTGTGCTTAGAAAGGCAATCCATCCCGAGAATAAGATCAATATCCGAGTTACCAAGAACCATTGGGGAAGCCAGAAACTTGAAATCACCCATCATGATAGAAATATTTGGGACTATTGAAGTAGCCCTCATAGACTTAGCCGGAGAAACCACTCCCATAAGTTTACCCAACATTTGTGAAACGAAGTCATGCTTGGAAACAAATGATCTTGACATGAAACAATGCGATGCACCAGTGTCAAAAAGAACTTTTGCGGGAAAAGAGTTAACTGGAAAGTTACCCATGATGACATCTGATGAGTCCTCTACCTGAGCTGCATTCAGCAAGTTGACCTTGGCGTGCTTGGGGTTATGCTTCTTGACCACAGCTGTACTTGCCGATCTCACAGGAGGAGGAGGGAGACGCCTCTGGTTGAAGCACTTGTTGGCATAGTGACCCTTCTGTTGGCACTTGTTGCACGTGACCTCTGAAAGCGGACGGTGGTACAGAGCACTCGATCTTGGAGCTTGAGACGAAGTCTTATTCTGAAAACCAGGGTTGGGTGGGTGGAAAGATCCACTGCCACCTTTGCTCTTCTACTGATACGGCTGACGGAACGGAGGAGGAGGAAGCCAATACTTCTGCTGCTTGGCCACTTGAGTAGAGGAAGAAGTAGTAGCATCTCTAACTCGCTTCTTGGAAGCATCACACCTCAGTTGAGCGGCCTCTTGCTCCAGTGCCATGTTGTAGAACTCATCGTACCTCAAGGGCTCAAAGAGAACAAGAGCTAGCTGGATTTCTTCTCTGAGACCACCCCTGAACTGGTATATCATGCTCTTCTCATCAGGGACGTCCTGCTTGGCAAAGCGGGCGAGCTTCTGAAACAACTTGTTGTAGTCATAGACAGACAAAGAGCCTTGCTTCAGGTTGCGGAATTCCTCATGCTTGCTTTCAACCATGCTCTGAGGGATATGGTGAGCTCTGAAATCTTGACGGAATTCATCCCAGGTAATAACACGTCCACCTCTGGAATCCTTGTACTGCTGGAACCATTCTGCAGCTTGATCTTTGAGTTGGAAGGAAGCGAACTTGACAAAGTCCTCAGGCCTGACGTTACTGCACTCGAAATGCTTGCACAGATCCACGAGCCAATCATCAGCATCGGTTGCCTCAACACAATTGCTGAAAGTCTTTGGCCCGTTAGCAAGGAACTGGTTGAGTGTAGCAAAGTGATTCTGATTGTTGCCTTGGTTCCCTTGGTTGCCTTGATTGCGCTCTTGGAGAATTTGCATGATCAACTGTGTGTTTGCATTGGTTGCGGCCATCACAGCTTGCCATGCCTCCGGAGGAGGTGGAGGTGGTGGCAGATCTTGATTCTGATTCTGATTGGTGCTCTTAGCGGGAGCCATCCTGAAGAGGTTGACCACCGTTAGCACATTGACAGATAAAATGAAGCTGAATCCAACGGAATGAAAATTGCAACATATAGTCTTCACATCCGAACAAAATGGACGAATGCATTCCTCTTGAAATGGTCACATATCCATAAATTGACAAGCCACTTAGAATTTAGGTAGAGAAATAAATCAACAAGGTACGGATCAAGAACGAATAATCAGTAAGAAATCCCAATCTCAAACCAAATATCCGTGGAAGAAGAACTAGAGCTACGAGAATTCCCACCTATGAAACTGCCGGACCTTTCCGGTTATGCAATCAGGTGTTGGGGATACAGGGGAAGCATAATATCTCACCCAAATCTAGCAATTCCTACATCCAGCTGTATCCATCCTTCAACACATAACCGAGAAAAACTTCGGAAACCATCTACCTCAACCTTCGAAAAGCATCCGTTATACAAGTTATGGCGATACTCCCAAACTCCCGCCCCAGTACTGGGTGGCGTCGAGGTTATCTCACCAACGAACTGCATAAAAGAGATTTTCGATGTCGACGTACTAAACTCAGGTATTCCAGAATTGCAACGATAAAATTATGACGACAACACCTCAGAGCTCAAATCCCTGGGACACTTCCACAAAACCCCTGACAGGAGGCACCAAGACAATGTTCTCGTCATAAAACCATCGGAACGATTCCAAGATACCCGTGTGATCCTAAAAAAAATTTAGTGAAATTTGAGAAGAGAAGAGTCAAAACTCTACGTCAGGATGCCTTACCAGAGCGATGAGGAGACCGGGAAGTAAAAAGAATTCCTAAACTCTTCGATATATAATTCCTAGATGACTCAAAACATTTTTCTAAACACAACTCGGCCGCTAAAAACGATCAAGCAATGGGGCTCCTAAGGTCGGGGAAGGCTCTGATTACCAACTTGTAACACCCTCGATGCGACTATATCTCCCACGTGTCGAGGCATGACTTAGAGGCATAATCGCATTGAAGGCATATGTCGCAAGTTAGGCAATCTTCACAACATCCCATGTAATATATATAAAAAAAGGGGAGATAACATAGTTGGCTTACACTCGCCACGTCAATCAAGGTACATAAATAACATTACATCATTCAAACCCTCATGGCCCGACTACGGCGCCAAAATAAAAGATAACCCAAAATGCGACACGGTCCCGATCGCCCCCAGCAGGGCACCACTACTGATCATCAGGAAAGGAAACATAGTATCGTTGAGAGTCCTCGTCGAACTCCCACTTGAGCTCAAGCGCGTCACCTGGAGCGGAATCATCAGGCCCTGCATCTGGTGTAATAGTAATTTGTGAGCCACAGGGACTCAGCAATCTCGCACCCTTGCGATCAAGACTATTTAAGCTTATAGGTAAGGCAAGGTAAATATAAGTGGAGCTGCAGCAAGCGACTAGCATATATGGTGGCTATCCTATTCGCAAAAGAGAGCGAGAAGAGAAGGCAAAGCGCGAGCGAGAAACTAGAGGACAACTTGCGCAAACATTACTCCAACACCGTGTCCACTTCCCGGACTCCGCCGAGAAGAGGCCATCACGGTAACTCACACTGTTGATTCATTTTAATTAAGTTAAGGTCAAGTTATCTACAACCGGACATTAACAAATTCCCATCTGCCCATAACCGCAGGCACGGCTTTCGAAAGTTCAAATCCCTGCAGGGGAGTCCCAACTTAGCCCATGACAAGCTCTCACGGTCAACGAAGGAATAGACCACCTCCCGAGACGTTCTGATCAGACTCGGTATCCCGGTTCTTCAAGACAACTCCGACAATGGTAAAACAAGTCCAGCAACACCACCCGCTGTGCCGACAAATCCCGATAGGAGCTGCACATATCTCGTTCTTAGGGAACACCGGATAAGCTAAGCGTACGGGAGCCAACGTAACCCAAGTTGCCAAGGGACGGCCCCGCATGGTGCTCTAGGTTGGACCAACGCTCAGAGGAGCACTGGCCCAGGGGGGTTTAAAATAAGATGACCCTTGAGTCCGCGAAACCCAAGGGAAAAGGCTAGGTGGCAAATGGTAAAACCAAGGTTGGGCATTGCTGGAGGAGTTTTATCCAAGGCGGACTGTCAAGGGGTTCCCATTATAACCCAACCGCGTAAGGAACGCAAAATCCGGGAACATAACACCGATATGACGGAAACTAGGGCGGCAAGAGTGGAACAAAACACTAGGCGAGAGGCCGAGCCTTCCACCCTTTACCAAGTATATAGATGCATTAAGATAACATGGCAATATAATGGTATCCCAACAAGTAAATAATGTTCCAACAAGGAACGGTCTCCAATCTTCACCTGCAACTAGCAACGCTATAAGAGGGGCTGAGCAAAGCGGTAACATAGCCAATCAATGGTTTTCTATGACATGGTGGGTTAGAGATTTGACATGTCAATTTTGGAGGCTTGAAAGCAAGTGGTAGGCATCGTAGCATGGCATAGCAAAAGAGCGAGCATCTAGCAAAGCAAAGATAGTAGTGATTTCGAGGGTATGATCATCTTGCCTGCAAAGTTGTCAGAGTTGACTGGATCCTCGAAAGCAAACTCAACGGGCTCCTCGTTAGCTAACTCGTCTCCCGGCTCTACCCAAACAAGACAAACAAGCAACAAGGACACAATCAACCACGTGCAAACTCAAACAACATGATGCAAAGATGGTATGCTATGCGGGATGCAATATGTGATGCATATGCAAGATTTGACAAGGAATGAATGAACCTGGCCTCAACTTGGAAATCCAAGTGTTTCCCACTGGAGATGACATGAAATCGCTTTGAAAACGATATAAAACACCTGAATCGGAGTTACGTTTGGAAATGGCAAGCAATTCAAATATGACCAAGTTCTGCAATTTACAGCAAGTAGTCATCTAAATGCAAACAAGATGAACATGCTACAACAGCCAAACATGACAACAAATACAATGGCAGGGATGTATTTCATGATGCTTAACAGAAGTCTAGCACTGAGCTACGGCCAATTCATCCATTAACAGGTTCAACAAGCATGGCAAATGCATATGGTAAACAGATCTCAGACTTATTGAAATTAAACACTTGTCTGGAATTTCAGAATCAGATAGCACTCTTCGGAGCATGAACTATATTCTACAGGACTGAACATTGGCAAAATAAAGCATGGCAATGGATCTTACTCAAGAGCTTAACAAGAAGTCCCTTAGTGACCTTGAGCCAAAAGGGATTCAGAAAATACAATTGCAAGCATGTGAACATGGCAAAAACATCAGTTCTCAGACTTAGGTGAAACTGGAACATGCTGAAAACAGATATCAAGTAGGCATGTTACCGAGCTCGATGCACTCACTGCGGAGCAAGTCCATGATAATCTAAGCATACACCCATCAATAATAACAAAATGCAAGCTAGACATGGCAAGAACAATAGCATAGAATGCCACGGGTCAACTACAATCCTCGGAAAAATTGCTAACAAGATGAACAATCTGCCCAGATCACGAAATAAGCAAAAGTAGAGCTCAAATTGACTCAAGCTAGGGTGCACCATAATTACAAACAAAGATATTGATGGATAGAGAACTACAAGATTACAAAACATCCCTTAACTGATCATCCTCAAAAGAGGCACGATCACTAGGAAACCATGAACATAATGGCCATATGAGATAAACAGCTCAAGGACTCACCGGAAACACTATTCGCCGGAGTTGGGTCGCCGGGGAAGGAGAAGAAGCCCGGGGCGGAGCGAGGAGGCGCAGGCCGGAGTTGGTGGTGGTCGGAGCCTCGGGCGCGGTCGCCGGCGTGGCCTCCGGGCGCGCCGCCGCGAGGGGTGCGGCGGCCCCGGCCGCCGGAGTTGGGGCGAGGGGCGGCGAGGTGGCCCGGCCGCCGGAGCTGACGAAGGGCGGCGAGGGAGCTTCCTGGCGCGGCCGCGGACGAAGGAGGCAAGGCGCGCTGACTCGGGCCTCGGGGCCGGCCTGCGGGCGAGCGGGCCTCAGCGGGAGTGGCGGCGGCGCTGACACGTGGCGACGCGGGGGTGGCTGGCGGCGGCGTGTCCGGCGCCGGCGGAATGTCCGGCGCGCGGAGGATCAGATCTAGGGTTTTCAGGTGGAAGGAGAAGAAGATTTCGGAGGGGGTCTTTATATAGGCATATAGGGAGCTAGGAGAGTCCAAATGAGGTGCGGTTTTCGGCCGCGCGATCGTGATCGGACGCTCTAGAAGATGGAGAGGGTTTTGGGCTGCAACCTTTTCGGTCCCTCGGTTAACGTTGAGCATCAAAACGAAGTCCAAATGGTACGAAACTTGACAGGCGGTCTACCGGTAGTAAACCAAGGCCGCTTGGCAAGTCCTCGGTCCAATCTGGAAAATGTTTAATCCCCACGCACGAAAGAAAGATAGAAATGACCAACGGGAGGAGAACGAAGCGCGGGAATGCAAAAAACGGACAACGGGGAAAATTGCTCGAATGCATGAGATGAACACGTATGAATGCAATGCACATGATGACATGATATGAGATGCATGACAATGACACAACACACGGAGACAAAACCCGAACCCGAGAAATAAAATAACTTAACGCCGGAAACGGCAAGAGTGGGAGTACATATTTGGAAAGTCAATATCCGGGGTGTTACACTGCCTCTCCTCTTCTCCGTAAAGGCCCACTAAGGCCCATTTAACTCCCGGGGGGTTCTGGTAACCTCCCAGTACTCCGGTAAAATCCCGATTTCACTCAGAACACATCCAATATCCAAACATAGGCTTCCAATATATCAATCTTCATGTCTCGACCATTTCGAGACTCCTCGTCATGTCTGTGATCACATCCGGGACTCCGAACAACCTTCGGTACATCAAAACAAATAAACTCATAATATAACTGTCATCGTAACGTTAAGCGTG
>NC_053027.1:481446824-481459928 GCF_003073215.2 Triticum urartu
TGATGGACTTTTGGAACCACTTGATTATGAATCACTTGGTACTTGCGAACCGTGCCTTATGGGTAAGATGACAAAAACACGTTCTCCGGTACTATGGAGAGAGCAACAGATTTGTTGGAAATCATACATACAGATGTATGTGGTCCGATGAATGTTGAGGCTCGTGGCGGATATCGTTATTTTCTCACCTTCACAGATGACTTAAGCAGATATGGGTATATCTACTTAATGAAACATAAGTCTGAAACATTTGAAAAGTTCAAAGAATTTCAGAGTGAAGTTGAAAATCATCGTAACAAGAAAATAATTCCTATGATCTGATCGTGGAGGAGAATATTTGAGTTACGAGTTTGGTGTACATTTGAAAAATTGTGGAATAGTTTCGCAACTCACGCCACCCGGAACACCACAGCGTAATGGTGTGTCCGAACGTCGTAATCGTACTTTACTAGATATGGTGCGATCTATGATGTCTCTTACTGATTTACCGCTATCGTTTTGGGGATACGCTCTAGAGACGCCGCATTCACGTTAAATAGGGCACCATCAAAATCCGTTGAGACGACGCCTTATGAACTGTGGTTTGGCAAGAAACCAAAGTTGTCGTTTCTGAAAGTTTGGGGCTGCGATGCTTATGTGAAAAAGCTTCAACCTGATAAGCTCGAACCCAAATCGGAGAAATGTGTCTTCATAGGATATCCAAAGGAAACTATTGGATACACCTTCTATCACAGATCCGAAGGCAAGACTTTTGTTGCTAAATTCGGAAACTTTCTGGAGAAGGAGTTTCTCTCGAAAGAAGTGAGTGGGAGGAAAGTAGAACTTGACGAGGTAACTGTACCTACTCCCTTATTGGAAAGTAGTACATCACAAAAACCTGTTTCTGTGACACCTACACCAGTTAGTGAGGAAGCTAATGATGATGATCATGAAACTTCAGAACAAGATACTACTGAACCTCGTAGATCAACCAGAGTGAGATCCGCGCCAGAGTGGTACGGTAATCCTGTTCTGGAAGTCATGCTACTAGATCATGATGAACCTACGAACTATGAAGAAGCGATGGTGAGCCCAGATTCCGCAAAATGGCTTGAAGCCATGAAATCTGAGATGGGATCCATGTATGAGAACAAAGTATGGACTTTGGTTGACTTGCCCGATGATCGGCAAGCAATTGAGAATAAATGGATCTTCAAGAAGAAGACTGACGCTGACGGTAATATTACTGTCTACAAAGCTCGACTTGTCGCAAAAGGTTTTTGGCAAGTTCAAGGGATTGACTACGATGAGACCTTCTCACCCGTAGCGATGCTTAAGTCTGTCCGAATCATGTTAGCAATTGCCGCATTTTATGATTATGAAATTTGGCAGATGGATGTCAAAACTGCATTCCTGAATGGATTTCTGGAAGAAGAGTTGTATATGATGCAACCAGAAGGTTTTGTCGATCCAAAGGGAGCTAACAAAGTGTGCAAGCTCCAGCGATCCATTTATGGACTGGTGCAAGCCTCTCGGAGTTGGAATAAACGCTTTGATAGTGTGATCAAAGCATTTGGTTTTATACAGACTTTTGGAGAAGCCTGTATTTACAAGAAAGTGAGTGGGAGCTCTGTAGCATTTCTGATATTATATGTGGATGACATATTACTGATTGGAAATGATATAGAATTTCTGGATAGCATAAAGGGATACTTGAATAAGAGTTTTTCAATGAAAGACCTCGGTGAAGCTGCTTACATATTAGGCATAAGATCTATAGAGATAGATCAAGACGCTTAATTGGACTTTCACAAAGCACATACCTTGACAAAGTTTTGAAGAAGTTCAAAATGGATCAAGCAAAGAAAGGGTTCTTGCCTGTGTTACAAGGTGTGAAGTTGAGTAAGACTCAATGCCCGACCACTGCAGAAGATAGAGAGAAAATGAAAGATGTTCCCTATGCTTCAGCCATAGGCTCTATCATGTATGCAATGCTGTGTACCAGACCTGATGTGTGCCTTGCTATAAGTCTAGCAGGGAGGTACCAAAGTAATCCAGGAGTGGATCACTGGACAGCGGTCAAGAACATCCTGAAATACCTGAAAAGGACTAAGGATATGTTTCTCATATATGGAGGTGACAAAGAGCTCATCGTAAAAGGTTACGTTGATGCAAGCTTTGACACTGATCCGGACGATTCTAAATCGCAAACCGGATACGTGTTTACATTAAACGGTGGAGCTGTCAGTTGGTGCAGTTCTAAACAAAGCGTTGTGGGGATCTACATGTGAAGCGGAGTACATAGCTGCTTCGGAAGCAGCAAATGAAGGAGTCTGGATGAAGGAGTTCATATCCGATCTAGGTGTCATACCTAGTGCATCGGGTCCAATGAAAATCTTTTGTGACAATACTGGTGCAATTGCCTTGGCAAAGGAATCCAGATTTCACAAGAGAACCAAGCACATCAAGAGACGCTTCAATTCCATCCGGGATCTAGTCCAGGTGGGAGACATAGAGATTTGCAAGATACATACGGATCTGAATGTTGCAGACCCGTTGACTAAGCCTCTTCCACGAGCAAAACATGATCAGCACCAAGGCTCCATGGGTGTTAGAATCATTACTGTGTAATCTAGATTATTGACTCTAGTGCAAGTGGGAGACTGAAGGAAATATGCCCTAGAGGCAATAATAAAGTTATTATTTATTTCCTTATATCATGATAAATGTTTATTATTCATGCTAGAATTGTATTAACCGGAAACATAATACATGTGTGAATACATAGACAAACAGAGTGTCACTAGTATGCCTCTACTTGACTAGCTCGTTAATCAAAGATGGTTATGTTTCCTAACCATGAACAAAGAGTTGTTATTTGATTAACGGGATCACATCATTAGGTGAATGATCTGATTGACATGACCCATTCCATTAGCTTAGCACCCGATCGTTTAGTATGTTGCTATTGCTTTCTTCATGACTTATACATGTTCCTATGACTATGAGATTATGCAACTCCCGTTTGCCGGAGGAACACTTTGTGTGCTACCAAACGTCACAACGTAAATGGGTGATTATAAAGGTGCTCTACAGGTGTCTCCAAAGGTACATGTTGGGTTGGCGTATTTCGAGATTAGGATTTGTCACTCCGATTGTCGGAGAGGTATCTCTGGGCCCTCTCGGTAATGCACATCACATAAGCCTTGCAAGCATTGCAACTAATGAGTTAGTTGCGAGATGATGTATTACGAAACGAGTAAAGAGACTTGCCGGTAACGAGATTGAACTAGGTATTGAGATACCGACGATCGAATCTCGGGCAAGTAACATACCGATGACAAAGGGAACAACGTATGTTGTTATGCGGTCTGACCGATAAAGATCTTCGTAGAATATGTGGGAGCCAATATGAGCATCCAGGTTCCGCTATTGGTTATTGACCGGAGACGTGTCTCGGTCATGTCTACATTGTTCTCGAACCCGTAGGGTCCGCACGCTTAAGGTTTCGATGACAGTTATATTATGAGTTTATGAGTTTTGATGTACCGAAGTTAGTTCGGAGTCCCGGATGTGATCACGGACATGACGAGGAGTCTCGAAATGGTCGAGACATAAAGATTGATATATTGGACGGCTATATTCGGACACCGGAAGTGTTCCGGGTGATTTCGGAGAAAACCGGAGAGCCGGAGGGTTACCGGAACCCCCCGGGAGAAGTAATGGGCCATATGGGCCTTAGTGGAGAGAGAGAAGGGGCAGCCAAAGGTGGGCCGCGCGCCTCCTCCCCCTGGTCCGAATTGGACTAGGAGAGGGGGGGCGGCGCCCCCCTTTCCTTCTCCCTCCCCACTTCCTTCCCCCTCCTAGTAGGAGTCCTACTCCTACTAGGAGGAGGACTCCTCCTGGCGCGCCAATAGGGGCCGGCCGGCCTCCTCCCCTTGCTCCTTTATATACGGGGGCAGGGGGCACCCCTAGACACACAAGTTGATCCACGTGATATTCTTAGCCGTGTGCGGTGCCCCCTTCCACCATAATCCTCGATAATATTGTAGCGGTGCTTAGGCGAAGCCCTGCGACGGTAGTACATCAAGATCGTCACCACGCCGTCGTGCTGACGGAACTCTACCCCGACACTTTGCTGGATCGGAGTCCGGGGATCGTCATCGAGCTGAACGTGTGCTAAAACTCGGAGGTGCCGTAGTTTCGGTGCTTGATCGGTCGGGCCGTGAAGACGTACGACTACATCAACCGTGTTGTGCTAACGCTTCCGCTGTCGGTCTAGCAAGGGTACGTAGATCACACTCTCCCCTCTCGTTGCTATGCATCACCATGATCTTGCGTGTGCATAGGAAAATTTGAAATTACTACGTTCCCCAACACTACACAGTGTACGTTTTGTATGAAAAATAATAATGAAAAAGCAAAAGCTAAAATTTTGTTGTTAGAAGTTCAAGTGCTTGGCCCGAGAAAGTTCAAAAATCCTTGTGAGAGAGGTTGAACAAAAAGACGCGTCCGAAGTTCAAGGTGAAAATAGCAGGAAGTTCAACTACTACACGAAATGCATTTCAGATAAGAAAATAAGAATAGAAAACTAAACGCTTAAAAGGTTTGTTGCAAGAAGTTCACGTGCTCTATCCGGGGAAGTTCAAAAATTCTTGCAAGAGAGGTTCACCTTATGTTTCCATGTTCGAAAACACAAAAAATATTTTTTTTCGGTTTTTAAAATAATTATCTCAATCCAGAAAGAAGTTCAGTTATTATTTGGGAGCAATTTGATTTCAAAAAGAAAATAAAAAATTCAAATTATAAAAATGGAAAAAGTTCATGTACTACATGGTGTGTGTTTAGTATGAGAAAAAGGAATAAAAAGGCAAGGTCCAAATTTATTGTTTATAAGTTCAAGTCCTCGGTCGGAGAAAGTTAAAAAAATTATTGTGAGAGATGTTGTACAAAAGGAATATTATTTGTGTAACACTAACGAATGGATGAGAAAATTACAAACAAAAATACGTCACAGAAGTTCAACGTGAAAACAGCTGGAAGTTCAACTACTACGCTGAATGAATTTTAGATTAAAAACATTTAAAATCGTCGCGAGTATGAAAAGATGATCAACATGAGAAACTTGCGTGCTTACAGCAGCTTTCCATCCGTATATCACCTGCTCAATTCCGGTGAATGGATGGAGAGTTACGAGCAGTGGATGGAGACCTACGAGCAAAAAAATCACGTGAAAAACAGAGTGAAGTTCAGGTACACGCGCCGAGAAGTTCAGGTTCTTCACGCGGTGCATTTTCGAAGAATCTGTTTCGCGATAAAGGCAGAACGCATGATCCCGCCGTTTTCGAAATTACTTGAAAACGGCTAGGAATCAGAGAAAACCATCAACATGAAAAAGTTTCGCATTTTCCGTAGCTTTTCAGCGGTATATTATTTGCCCCATTCCGATAAAGTTTGTAGAAATTACGGCAAAAATATGTTTTTAACCATTTTCAAAACTGACATAAAACCGTAATGAATTAGGAGAAACAATATATACAAAAAAGTTTCGCATTTCTTCAAGCTTTCCAACGCCATATCATTTGCTGCATTTGGACGTACGGTTAAAAAATTAGCTCGAAAATACGAACTCGGTGAAACTTGTACCGTTTTTGAAATTACTTTTAAACCCTTCAAAATTAGAAAAAACTTTTAACATAAAAAAGTAGAGCATTTTCATAAGCTTTCCAACGCCATATTATTTGCCTCAATTGGATTAGCCGTTTAGAAATGGCGTCAAAAATACGAACTTGGGTGTTCGGTTTGTGAAATTTTACGATTTTCTGAATTACTCTTTAACCGTAGGGAATTATAGAAAACTTTCAACATGTGGAAGGAGCAATTTTGCAGCAGCTTTCCAACGCCATATTACTTGCCTCATTCCGATAAACGGTTTAAAAATGCGGTCGAAAATACGATTCACGTTTTTTTGTGAAGAAAAAACGGTTTTCAAAACTGCTCTTAAACCGCTTACATTTTGCCAAAAATTTAACTTGGGTCATGAAACTGATGTTCATAGCTATCCAACGGTATATCGCAAGCCCCATTTGGACACCTTTTAGCTGAAGTTCAACTTAGTACTCGGGGAAGGTCAGGCGCGTTACTCGGGAAGTTCATGTTGTGATCAGAATATTATTCTGATCCCGTGATCAGAATAGTGTTTATGTATATATATATATATTGTCATATGATCTCTTATGCTAAAGTAACAATTCAATCACAATTTCAAGTATGAATCAGAAACTTCATTGAAAACTAACAAACTATAATCTCAGTCATTGAAGCAATTGCAATTTATCATAACATAGAAAGAGTCAATATAAGAGCTTTTCAGCAAGTCCACATACTCAACTATCATTTAGTCTTTCACAATTGCTAACACTCACGCAATATTTATGGGTATGAAGTTTTAATCGGACACAGAGAAAGATAGGGGCTTATAGTTTTGCCTCCCAACCTTTTACCTCAAGGGTAATGTCAACAATAATAGTTCATGAAAACTCACATCCAATTAGCTATATATATCTGGATCTTTCCAACACATTGTGCTTGCCAAAGGATAAAATGTAAAAAGGAAAGGTGAAGATCACCATGACTCTTGTATGAAGTATAAGACAAGAATAAAAGATAGGCCCTTCGCAGAGGGAAGCAGAGGTTGTCATGTGCTTTTATGGTTGGATGCACAAAATCTTAATGCAAAAGAACGTCACTTTATATTGCCACTTGTGATATGGACCTTTATTATGCAGTCCTGTCACTTTTATTTCTTCCACATCACAAGATCGTATAAAGCTTATTTTCTCTCCACACTAATAAGTCATACATATTTAGAGAGCAATTTTTATTGCTTGCACCGATGACAACTTACTTGAAGGATCTTACTCAATCCATAGGTAGATATGGTGGACTCTCATGGCAAAACTGGTTTAGGATATTTGGAAGCACAAGTAGTATCTCTACTTGGTGCAAAGAATTTGGCTAGCATGAGGGGGAAAGGCAAGCTCAACATGTTGGATGATCCATGACAATATAATTTATTCATATGTAAGAAAGACATAACCCATTACGTTGTCTTCCTTGTCCAACATCAACTTTTTAGCATGTCATATTTTAATGAGTGCTCACAATCATAAAAGATGTCCAAGATAGTATATTTATATGTGAAAACCTCTCTTTCTTTATTACTTCCTATTAATTGCAACGATGACCAAAACTATGTTTGTCAACTCTCAACAACTTTTATTCATCATACTCTTTATATGTGAAGTCATTACTCTCCATAAGATCCATATGATCTCTTTATTTCTTTTTATTCTTTCTCTTTTATTTTATTCCCTCAAGATCATAGCAAGATAATCAAGCCCTTGACTCAACACTAATCTTTATTATATATAGCTCACGGACTCGATTACATAGAAGGATCATAAAGCAAAACTCAAAACTAGATCATACTAAAACTTTATTCTACTAGATCAAGATATTACCAAAAGGATCGAACTAAGAAAAACGGTAAAGATAAAAGTGTGATGGTGATACGATACCGGGGCACTCCCCCAAGCTTGGCAGTTGCCAAGGGGAGTGCCCATACCCGATATTCAGTTTCTTTGTTGGTGAAGAAGGTGTTGGTGATGATGGATAGTCGCACATCGAGCGTAGGAGATCCTCCAATTTGCGGATAATGCCCTTGAGTGCGATGATATGCTCCTTCAACAAAATATTTTCACTTGTGAGATACTTGTTTTGAATGCGAGCTAACTCAATCATCTTGAAAGCTTCAATCTCCGTTGGGGTAAAGAGATTGTGATGAGGTTGAAGGATGTCTTCGTCTACTACTGCCGGAACTTGATCCCCCATGGCCTTCTTGATCCCATCATCCTTGTTGATCTCTCCGGGCTCTCTCTTTCAGCTCTATCTTCATTAGCCAAGCATCGTTCCCTCATTGTTGGAGGAGGAGGGAGACGACATGATGCCTGGCCTTGACAACCCTGGCAGAAAACAGCTCGAAACAAAACAGGAGATATTTGTGTGGTACGGTGGTCAAAACCTTCGGGAGATTATATAATGAATTTTTACCGACCAAAAGAAGTATCGTGCAAGAAAACGGAGTCCGGAGACACACGAGGTGCCCACGAGGCAGGGGGCCGCCCTCCACCCTCGTGGACGCCTCGTGTCCTTTCCGGACTGCTTCTTATTTTCCTATTTTCTTAAATATTCCAAAACGGAGAAAAATTGCTATTAGAACTGTTTTGGAGTCGGTTTACTTACCGTACCATACCTATTCCTTTTCGGAGTCTGAAACGTTCTGGAAAGTGTCCCTTATGTATTCCTCCGGGGTTACGGTTTCAATAACATTAGTTTCAACATTTATAGGATTACCTGAGATATAATGTTTGATTCTTTGACCGTTCACCACCCTCGGATTTGTGCCTTCGAAGTTGTTGATTTTTATGGCACCGGAACGATAGACCTCCTCGATGACGTAAGGACCTTCCCATTTAGAGAGGAGTTTGCCTGCAAAAAATCTTAAACGAGAGTTGTATAACAATACATAATCACCTACATTAAACTCACTTTTTGTATCCTTTGTCATGCCATCTTTTAACTTTTTCTTTAAACAGTTTGGCATTCTCAAGCCTGGGTTCTCCATTCATCAAGTGAGCTAATGTCAAAAAGCCTCTTCTCACCAGGCAAGTTTGAAATCATAATTGAGCTCTTTAATGGCCCAATATGCCTTATGTTCTAGTTCGAGAGGTAAGTGACATGCTTTACCATAAACCATTTTATACGGAGACATACCCATAGGATTTTTATATGCAGTTCTATAAGCCCATAATGCATCATCAAGTTTCTTGGACCAATTCTTTCTAGATCTATTAACAGTCTTTTGCAAAATTAATTTAATCTCTCTATTACTCAATTCTACTTGACCACTAGACTTGGGTGGATATGGAGATGCAATTCTATGATTAACATCATACTTAGCAAGCATTTTATGAAAAGCACCATGAATAAAATGTGAACCACCATCAGTCATTAAGATATCTAGGGACTCCAAACCTCGGAAAAATAACTTCTTTAAGCATCTTAATAGAGGTGTTATGATCAGCACTACTAGTTGGAATAGCTTCTACCCACTTAGTAACGTAATCAACAGCAACTAAAATATGTGTATACCCATTAGAGGAAGGAAATGGTCCCATATAATCAAAGCCCCAAACATCAAATGGTTCAATAACAAGTGAATAATTCATAGGCATTTCTTGACGTCTACTAATATTACCAATTCTTTGACATTCATCACATACAAGACAAACTTACGGGCATCCTTGAAGAGAGTAGGCCAATAAAAACCGGATTGCAATACCTTATGTGCAGTTCTATCTCCAGCATGGTGTCCTCCATAAGCCTCGGAGTGACACTTGCGTAGGATCTGTTCCTGTTCATGCTCAGGTACACAACGTCTAATAACACCATCTACTCCTTTATAAAGGTGTGGGTCATCCCAGAAGTAATGTCTTAAATCATAGAAGAACTTTTTCTTTTGCTGGTATGTGAAACTAGGTGGTATAAATTTAGCAACAATGTAATTAGCATAATCAGCATACCATGGAGCAGTACGAGAAGCATTTATGACAGCTAATTGTTCATCAGGAAAGCTATCATCAATAGGTAGTGGGTCATCAAGAACATTCTCTAACCTAGACAAGTTGTCTGCAACGGGGTTCTCAGCTCCCTTTCTATCAATAATATGCAAATCAAATTCTTGAAGCAAGAGAACCCATCTAATAAGTCTAGGTTTAGCATCTTTCTTTTCCATAAGATATTTAATAGCAGCATGATCAGTGTGAACAGTTACTTTAGAATCAACAATATAAGGTCTGAACTTATCACAAGCAAATACAACTGCTAAAAATTCTTTTTCAGTAGTAGCATAATTTCTCTGGGCACTGTCCAGAGTCTTACTAGCATATTGGATAACATTTAATTTCTTATCAACCTTTGTCCTAGAACAGCCCCTACAGCATAATCACTAGCATCACACATAATTTCAAATGGTAAATTCCAATCAGGAGGCTGAACAATAGGTGCAGAAATCAAAGCTTTCTTAAGTATTTCAAATGCTTCTACACAATCATCATCAAAGACAAAAGGAACATCTTTTTGTAAGAGATTAGTCAGAGGCCTAGAAATTTTAGAGAAGTCCTTAATGAACCTCCTATAAAAACCGGCATGACCAAGGAAACTTCTTATACCTTTAATGTCCTTAGGACACGACATCTTTTCAATAGCATCAACCTTAGCTTTATCAACTTCAATACCTCTTTTCAGAAATTTTATGCCCCAAGACAATACCTTCATTAACCATAAAGTGGCACTTCTCCCAATTCAAGACAAGATTAGTTTCTTCACATCTCTGCAAAACTCGATCAAGGTTGCTTAAGCAATCATCAAAAAAGTTCCATATACGGAGAAATCATCCATGAAACCTCAACAATCTTTTCACAAAAGTCAGAGAATATAGCAGTCATACATCTTTGAAAGGTAGCAGGTGCATTGCATAAACCAAAAGGCATACATCTATAAGCAAAGGTACCGAAAGGGCAAAGTAAAAGTTGTCTTTTCTTGATCCTCTTTTGACACAGGTATTTGAGAGAAACCAGAATAACCATCTAGAAAGCAAAAATGTGTATGTTTGGATAATCTTTCTAGCATTTGATCAATAAAAGGTAAAGGGTAATGATCCTTTTTAGTAGCTTTATTTAATTTGGAAATCAATTACCATTCTATAACCTGTAACAATTCTTTGTGGATCAATTCATCTTTATCATTAGGAACAACAGTAATACCTCCCTTCTTAGGGACACAATGGACAGGACTTACCCACTGACTATCAGCAACAGGATAAATTATACCTGCCTCCAGAAGCTTTAGTATTTCTTTTCTTACCACTTCTTTCATCTTAGGATTTAACCTCGTTGGTGATCAACACAGTTTCACGTCTTTCTCCAATTTTATTTTGTGCTGGCATAGAGTGGGACTAATGCCCTTAAGATCATCAAGAGTATATCCAATAGCAGCACGGTGCTTCTTCAGAGTTTTCAATAATTTCTTTTCTTCATGCTCTGAAAGGTTAGCACTAATAATAACAGGATATATCTCTTTCTCATCAAGATAAGCATATTTAAGAGTATCAGGCAATGGTTTAAGCTCAAACACGGGATCACCCTTGGGTGGAGGAGGATCCCCTAGGATTTCAACAGGCAAGTTGTGTTTCAAAATAGGTCCCTGTTTAAAGAATACTTCATCTATTTCCCTTCTTTCATTCATAAACATATCATTTTCATGGTCTAGCAAATATTGTTCTAAAGGATCACTAGGAGGCACGGCAATAGAAGCAAGACCAATAATTTCATCTTTACTAGGCAATTCTTTATCATGGGGTTGTCTATGAAATTTAGCAAAATTAAACTTCATGAGACATATCCCCTAAACCAACAGAAACAATATCCTTATTGCAGTCTATCTTAGCATTAACAATATTCAAGAAGGGTCTACCAAATATAATGGGACAAAAGTTATCTTGTGGGGAACCAAGAACAAGAAAATCAGCAGGATATTTAACTTTCCCACACAAGACTTCAACATCTCTAACAATCCCAACTGGTGAAATAGTGTCTCTATTGGCAAGCTTAATTGTAACATCAATTTCCTCTATCTCAGCAGGTGCAATATCATGCATAATTTCTTTATATAAGGAATGAGGTATTGCACTTGCACTAGCACCCATATCACATAAGCCATGATAGCAATGATCTCCTATTTTAACAGAAATAACAGGCATGCCTACAACAGGTCTATGTTTATTTTTAGTATCGGGTCTAGCAATTCTAGCAGCTTCATCACAGAAGTAAATAACATGCCCATCAATATTATCGGCCAAGAGATCTTTAACCATAGCAATACTAGGTTCAACTTTAATTTGCTCAGAGGGTGTAGGTGTTCTAGTATTACTCTTACGAACCACAGTTGAAGCTTTAGCATGATCCTTTATTCTAACAGGGAAAGGTGGTTTCTCAATATAAGCAGTAGGAACAACAGGAATCATTATAAGTGATAGTCTTTTCTTCAACTTTAATAGGTGAAACTACTTTTACTTCAATGGGAGGATTATATTTAAACCACTTCTCCTTAGGGAGATCAACATGAGTAGCAAAGGATTCACAGAAAGAAGCTACTATCTCAGAGTCAAGTCCATATTTAGTGCTAAATTCACGGAAAGCATCGGTATCCATAAAAGATTTAACACAATCAAACTTAGGTGTTATACCTGACTCCTTACCTTCGTCGAGATCCCAATCTTCAGAGTTGCGTTTAATTCTTTCCAATAAATCCCATTTGAATTCAATAGTCTTCATCATAAAAGAACCAGTACAAGAAGTATCGAGCATGGAGCGATTATCGAGAGAAAGCCGAGCATAAATTTTTTGAATAATAATTTCTCTTGAGAGCTCATGATTGGGGCATGAATATAACATTGACTTAAGCCTCCCCCAAGCTTGAGCGATGCTTTCTCCTTCACGAGGCCAAAAATTATATATATAATTACGATCACGATGAACAAGATGCATAGGATAAAACTTCTGATGAAATTCCAATTTCAATCGGTTGTAGTTCCATGATCCCATATCATCACATAGCCTAAACCATGTCAATGCCTTTCCCTTCAAAGATAAAGGGAAGACCTTCTTCTTGATAACATCCCGGGCATACCTGCAAGCTTAAATAATCCACAAACTTCATCCACATAGATTAGGTGCAAATCGGGATGTAATGTTCCATCACCTGTGAAAGGATTAGCTAGCAGTTTCTCTATCATACCCGAAGGAATTTCAAAGTAAACATTTTCAGTAGGTTCAGTAGGTTGAGGAGCAACTCTTTGCTCTACTGGTCGGGGTGAAGATACCCCGAACAAGCCCCTCAAAGGATTATGTTCCATAGTAACAAGTGACAGTAAATTTCAGCACACTATATAAATTTTTCCTTACCAAATTCCACCTACCAAAGGCGCTTCACTCCCCGGCAACG